>NW_025213515.1:29298-33922 GCF_004010195.1 Chiloscyllium plagiosum | reverse complement strand
GTAGATAATGTGTGGTAGGAGTACTGGACAAATTCTCAGCTCCAGGAATAAAATTTGTCCTTGCAAATAATATAGCTGATTCGCCGGTAGGCGTGCTGCCTACTCTAGTTGAAAAGCCAGTGGAAATGCAAGCAACTGAAGACCTGGAGAATGTTTATCCAGAAATGCTCCCTGATTGAATGATCACAAGATCACAGATGCATTTGTTGAAGCAGGATATAGGCGCATATAAGGAAGTTGACATAGAGTTATCCAAAAGTTGTTTTTGATCAGTTAAGTGGAACAGAGAAGGAGCAAGTAGGAAAACATGCAAGTATTTTTAGCTCTGCTAAGTGCATTGATTTGCAGCAGAAAGATGAGGAGTTACAACAGTTATATCAAAAGGCATTTAGCAAAAAAGAGAATGACTGTATTCCTGTGTGTTATTATTTAACAAATGATGTCTTAATGCGGAGATCAGCACACATTGAAGCAGATCAGACGTGGGCAGAAATTCATCAAATTGTTTTGCCTGTTGGGTATAGAAAGGAGGATGCTGCGAGTGGCATATGAGCTACCACTTGGAGTTCATTTCGGAGAGATGACAATCACAGGCTGAAGTACAAAGATATTTTCACTGGCCTGTACTACACAAAGATGTAGTTGAATTTTGTCACACAGGCAGTAATAAGACCTGCAACTTCAATACATATTCCAGCATTTGAGGAACCTTTCAGAAGAGTCTTGATAGATTGCGTTGGCCCCTACCTCAAACACAAGTGGGAATAAGTATTTATTAACAATAACGGATGCTTCGACTAGATTTCCAGAAGCAATCCCATTATGCAGCATCACAGCTACAAGAGTTGTAGAAAAAAAAATACTTTTTTTTTACTAGATACGGACTACCAATAGTGATCCAGACAGATCAAACCTCACATCTGAACCATTCAAGGATGTGATGGATAACTTGGGAATAAAGCAATTCAAATCTACTGTGTACTATTCAGAATCACAGGGAGCATGAGAGAGATGGCATCAAAAACTGAAGACCATGTTGAAGGTTTAAGGTCATGATTATCCCCAGGTTAGCACTGCTGCCTCACAGCGCCTGAGACCCGGGTTCAATTCCCGCCTCAGGCGACTGACTGTGTGGAGTTTGCACGTTCTCCCCGTGTCTGCGTGGGTTTCCTCCGGGTGCTCCGGTTTCCTCCCACAGTCCAAAGATGTGCAGGTCAGGTGAATTGGCCATGCTAAATTGCCCGTAGTGTTAGGTAAGGGGTAAATGTAGGGGTATGGGTGGGTTGCGCTTCGGCGGGTCGGTGTGGACTTGTTGGGCCGAAGGGCGTGTTTCCACACTGTAATGTAATGTAATCTAATCTAATCCAGATGATTGCGAAAAGGAAATTCCTTTTGAACTATTTGTGATCAGAGACGCACAGTATGAATCGAACACATTCAGTCTATTTGAATTAATTTGTAGGCATGAAGTAAAAGGAACATTAACATTGGTTTAGGAGATATTAATAAGTTAGAATTCAGAGACCACCCATTTGGACGATGTGTCAAATTTTAGGGAACGATTAAATAGAGCTGGGGAGTTGGGCAGCCAGCATTTAAAAGTATTGCAGTATACAATTAAACAGGAAGTGGATCAGAAATCACAAATTCGCAATTTTGCAATTGGGACTAAGGTCTTAGTGTTACTTCCGGTAACAGGGGAGCCTTTAAAATCAAATTTTAGTGTACCTTATCAAATTGGGAACAAATTGAATGAGGTGAACTACTTGGTACGGACTCCAGACAGAAAGAAATCTCACATAGTGTGTCATATGAATATGCTCAAAAGGTATTTTGATAGGGAAGGAAAGCAAGAGGAGAAGGTGTTAATGATTACAGCACAGAAGGAAGAACCAAGTTCAGAGGATTCTGAATTGGACATTCCTTAAATCTAATTGAACGAGAAAGTTGTAAATTATGGGGATAAATTATTGAATTACCTTCCACAAGAAAAGCAAAGTGACCTAAAAGAGTTATTACAATCTCATGGAGAGATATGCGGAAATAAACTGTGAAGTACAAACATAATTGTGCATGATAAAGATAGAGGAGATGGTGTTCTGATTAAGCAACATCTTTACAGGTATGACCCTCCACAATTGACACAGGTTCAGAAGGAGATAAAGTGAATGCTCCAAGATGGCATAATCGAAGTGAGTTACAGTGACTGGAGCTCACGTATAGTCATGCTGCCAAAGCTAGATGGGCCCCAACGGTCATGTGTGGACTATCACAAAGTCAACACCGTTACAAAGACTGATGCATATCCAATTCCATGTTTGGAGAACTGTGTCGAAAAAGTGGGAGAAGCTACTTACATTTCTAAGTTGGACTTGCTCAGAGGCTACTGGCAAGGACTTCTGTCAGAGAGACCAAAGGCAATTTCGGGGCTTTCATAACGCCAAACGGACTATATCCATTAAAAGTCGTGGCATTTGGTGTGAAAAACGATCCAGTCACATTTCAGAGGCTGATAATAAGGTCATTGCCGGATTACCCAACTATGTGATATATGTTAATGATCTGGTGGCTTTTAGTCACTCATGGAAGGAACATTTAGAGCATTTATCGGACTTGTGCGATCAACTTCAGAAGGCAGGCTTGGTGGTAAACCTAGCAGTGCGGCTGCTCCACTCACTGAATTGTCAAGGGCAAGAACTCTCAGTGGATGGACTATCAAAAGGCATTTTACAGCCTAAAGACTGTGTTAACACTGGCCCCTGTATTAGCTACATGAGATTACATGAAGACTTTCAAGGTGGCTATCGATGCCAGTGATGTGGGTATTGGTCCGGTATTCCTGCAGGAGGATGATGAGAGAATAGAAAGACCTATCGGGTATTTTTCTGGGAAGTCGAACGTTCATCCACAGAAGTGTTCAACGGTGGAGAAAGAGACTTTAAAGTTGGTGTTGGCATTACACCATAACTGTATTTATATTACCAGAAATGCATCTGAGACAATCGTATACACTGATCACAACACATTGACATTTGGGGAAAATATTAAGGACATAAAATGTCAGGCTGTTTAGATGGAGCTTGTTGTTGCAGCCATTCAATCTGACCATTGTGCATGTGGCAGTTCGCAGAAACGTGAAAGCTGATGAGTTATTGAGACTCGAATGAGATACGGAGGTGTTCAGTGGTGGGTATACCGCGGCCTGAATTTGCATGGGGTTGTGCTTGTTTGAATGTTTACAGTTAGTATAGTGTATCTGTCTGTTTTGAGACTACTAACTGGGTTTGAAGGGTTAAAAATGCAGCCATCTTTTAGCATTGATTGTTCTTTTTTTAAGGGGGGAGACATGTCACAAAGCTAGTCCCTTTTTTGTCGAAAAGCTGTTCCTTGGCTCAAGAAGACTCTGCCCGTGGTTTTTTTCAGAGGGACAAGAAAACGGGGCCAATCTCAGATCAGTCTGGTTTGATACAGAGATGAAATGGATTTTCAAAGGCCTTTTGGTTATATAGAAATAAATGAGACTTCAGGCCAAAATGGTCATGCTTTATAAGTGACCAGTATAATGAACGGAGAGTGGTGAGCTATTTTAGCTGAACGAGCTGAACTGAGCAGTTTGCAGTTGAGTTTTGATCTGGGAAGTTCAACTAGGAGCTGTGTGGAAACTTTCTCTCTTTTCTGACCTTCAACTTCAACCTGGAAGTATGTGTTCCATTTGTACTGGTTTATATTAGGAGTTTGCTTATTGGGACAGTTGTGTATATTCGGAACAGCATAATTAAGTCTAGCTGAATCGGTTTAATTCTGTCGTGATCCTTTATTCTGTTCTTTGTGTTGCATTGTGTAATTTTATGAATAAAGTTTTTGTCTGTTTTAAAATCTAGTAGTCAACCTAACTAAATTACTCCGACTAATTTTCATTGTACACTTACCGAAACAAATTGCAAAGGTATGCTCTGGGCTGCCTGCTTAAATATGTTTTGGGTAGTCTAGCCTAGTCCATAACATCTCGGAGATGGAAGAGCCTCCTTGGTACTTGGCACAAACCAATCACTTTCCCTCCTCATGGTCAGTAAATCACGTTAACATAACACGTGTGTACCATTAGCAATGCAACCAGAAGGAACAAAATGGAGCAGTCTGTCTTTGCAGTCTATGCCTCATAGGTTTGTCGTGTTGCAGCAACAATGACATCCTACTATTTCAGTCTAACAGTTTGGAGGGGCTGAATGGCCTCTTCTGTTCATGTGTCAGTGTCTCGAGGGACTGAATATCTTCCTCCTGGCCCGAGGGCAGAGGTTCAAGGACTTCAGTGGGCAACCCGTGGTTCCTGCCTACCAGCACGTTGTGCTGACTAGACTCTATTTTCCTGAGTTATAGGAGACAAACAGAAGGCTGGAAGAACCCAGCAATCCAGGCAGCATCATGAGCTGGGAAAGTCAACATTTCAGGTATAACCGTTCTTCAGAACTGGGGTGGGAGGGGTAGGGGGAGCTGCAGTTAAAGAGGGAAGGGAGTGGTTGGGGTGGGGAGATCAGGGAGATGGCGAGTTATGGATATGTGGACACAAGTGGTGGGTGCAACATGGCTGGGCGATGAATTCGGTTGGAAGCTGAAAGGTAGGGTC
>NW_025213515.1:20006-24471 GCF_004010195.1 Chiloscyllium plagiosum | reverse complement strand
TTCCTAAATTTTATCTTCGGTGTAACATGCTGGGCCGACACTGTCATCAATTCCATTTTAATCAAATGATCCCCCAACCCCCGCCCCACCTTGTTCTGCTACAGTTTCACCCAGAAGCAACTGCACTTTGCCCAGATCCTGTCATTTTTGTCCATAAAATCTGTCTCCCCAATGCAAAAAGCTTTTATTTTTCTAACAATTTTGGGGGTCCTTTCCTTAGGAAAGTCAAAATGTGTGATATCACTGTCACTGGTCCTAAAATGCTCTCCCACTTCTGCCTGGAACAGCTGACTGGCTTCGTTCCCCACAGTGAGGCATTGTTGTATCTGCTCTATATTGATATAAGAAGCTCTCTGGAATAAATTTCAAAACACCTGCCCGCTCTTAAAAAGTTATCACTAACCTAATGAATATTTGGAATTGACATGCATGAATATAATGATACTATTATTGTTTTTACACACCTTGATACCTTGGTTATGTACCTGCTTCTATACTTCCCTTTATCAAGGGGTCTAATAATATATCCCTAGCAGTGTTTCTGTCATGGTTTTGATCCTGAGTTCTAACCACCAAGCCTCATTACAAGATCCTTTCAAGATATCGTCCCTTCTTACGCCAGTAACTGACTCCATAATTAATAAGGCAACACCACCTCCTCTTTTACCCTCTCTCCTGTCCTGACTATAGTTCTGGTACCACAGAATATTGAGTTGTCTGCCCTGACCTCCCTCAAACACATCTCAGAAATGGCAAAAATGTCACACTTCCACATGTCACCTCGTTTCCTTATCATATCTGTCTGTCTGATAATATTACCAGCATTAAGGTAAAGCACATCCAATCTGGAATATATCACCTGGAATTCTCTGTACCTCAGAGTTCTTCAGTCATTCATTGTTCGTTATCAACCTGTCCAAT
Organism: Chiloscyllium plagiosum; assembly: GCF_004010195.1. NCBI lineage: Eukaryota > Metazoa > Chordata > Chondrichthyes > Orectolobiformes > Hemiscylliidae > Chiloscyllium > Chiloscyllium plagiosum. The sequence continues at coordinate 23,550 of NW_025213515.1, read as the reverse complement.
TCATGAACCAAAACTGTAACTCTGGGACTGAATGAATATTTGTTGAATTTGGATTTCATTTTTAGTAAATGTGTTCATCAAATGCAACTTTCCAGAACTTAACAGTCAGCTCCAGATACAACAGGTTTCTGCTGATTAGTTCCTGCTCAGTGTGCAGAGGGGACAGCCCTCAGTAATGGAGAAAGTGAGGACTGCAGATCCTGGAGATCAGAGTCGAAAATTATGGCGCTGGATAAACACAGCCAGTCAAGCTGCATCTGAGGAGCAGCAGAGTCAAATTTTCCCATGTTTTCCATTCCATAATACACAGGATATTGGGAACCATACTTGCTCAGGAAGGCAGCACTGTACAGAGCCCTGAAATGGAAAACAGTCAATCAGTTGGTTGGACAGGGAGTAAACAAGATGAGGTGAAATATAGACATAAGGATAGATAAATCCCTCGGCCAGACGGGAAACACGCTAGGTTACTACAGGAAGAGAGAGAAGAGATTTCTGTGCCTTTGGCGATGGTCTTTGCATCTTCACTCTCCATTGGAGTAGCGTCGGTTGATTGGAGGGTGGCAAATGTTAGTTCCTTGTTCAGGCAAGGAAACAGGGATTTTCCTGAGAATGACAGACCAGTCAGTCTTACATCAGTATTGGGCAAAGTATTGGAGGGGACTCTGATAAATCATAGTTTGATTAGAAATAGTCAGCATGGCTTTGTGAGGGGCGGGTCATACATCACAACTCTTTTTGTATTCTTTGAGCATGGGATTAAGCACACTGAAGAAGGTAGAGCAGTGAATGCGGAGTGCATGGATTTTAACAAGGTGTTTGATAAGCTTCCCCGTGGTAGTTTCATTCTGAAAGTAAGGAGGCATGACATACAGGGAGACCTATCTGTCTGGATACAGAATTGGCTAGCCCATAGAAGACACAGGGTGGTGGTAAATGTGAAGTATTCAATGTGGAACTAGGTGAGCAGTAGTGTTCCGTAAGCATTGGTTCTGGGAACTCTGCTGTTTGTGATTTTGATAAATGACTTGGATGACGAAGTGAAAGGGCAGGTTAGTATGTTTGATGATGTAACACAGGTTGGTGAACTGTGGATAGTGTGGAGGGCTGCTGTAGTTTGCAAAAGATCATTGACAGGATGCAGGACTCAGCTGCTAAGTGGCACATAGTGTTCAATATGGAAAAGTGGGAGAAGATTCATTTTGGAAGGTCGAATTTGAATGCAGAATACAGGGTTAAAGGCAGGATTCTTACATTGTGGAAGAACAGCGGGATCATTTAGTCCATGACATAGCTCCCACAAAGTTGCTACCAGGTTTATAAGGTTGTTAAGGAGGTGTTTGATGTGTTCATTAGCCGAAGGATTGGGTTTAAGAGCTGCGAGGTTATGCTGCAACTCTATGGAGCCCTGGTGAGACCACACTTGGAATATTGTGATCAGTTCTGGTTGCTTCGTTATAAGAAAGATGTGGAAGCTTTGGTGAGGGTGCTGAGGAGATTTATCAAGATGTTGCCTGGACTGACAGGGGTGTTCAAGATGTTGAGAGGCATAGATAGATTGGAGAGACTTTCTCCCAGGGTGGAAATGGCTCTCGAGGGAGTATGATTTTAAGATAATTGGAGGAAGGTTTAGGGGAGATGTCAGAGGTAGGTTCTTTCACAGAGAGTGGTGGGTGTGTGCAATGAACAGCCAGCAGTTGTGGTAAAGTCAGCTATATTAGGGATATTTAATTGGATAGGCACATGAATGATAGTATCATGAAAGGTATGTTGGTTAGTCTGATCTTAGAGTAGGATTAAAGGTCGACAAATCGTCAAAGGCCGAAGGGCCTGCACTGTGCTGCACTGTTCTATGTTTCCAGTTTCACACAGCTTGTGGATTCTCATCAATTGTTGAATGTGTGAGGGAGTGATGTGTGTGAGATCAGGAAGCTTTGGAGGGGTGTAAGGCCAAAACCTCCAGTTACAGTCACCAGTATAATATGTGTGGTTACTTTAACCAGACAGGATCCGCCAAGTTCAGTTCTTAATGTGATTTTTGGAATGCCGTTTGCTGCTGGTTACTTCACTAACATTCTACCGTGTGTCCAATGTAGTAATCTCTGACCTTTCACAGAGATGTACAATTTTAGTTTGATATTGGAGAATGTGAAGGTGACATTTATTGGATATGGCTTTAGAGGTTTCTTTGTGAGACACAAGGCACTGCAATAGATTGTCAACTTGTTAATGTCTTCACTCATGTCTGATCCGGGGTGCAGATGTATGGAGTCTGGGAGGCAGGTCAGGTTTCATCACCATAAGTAACTTGTATGGTGTGATTCTGGCTCTCCATGCCAACACGCGTGCTCTCTGGGCCAGGCTCTGACTGAAGATGAATTTCAAAACCTAGTTGCTGGTCAACCATTAGTATTTAACCTGGACAACATTTGTACCTACACCGAGACCAGTGATAGTCTGTTGGCAGGTTCTCCTCCTGCCCAAGGTGGATCCCAAACTATTTGTTTAGGAGTAATGTTTGACTGACTGCCCTGGACCAGGTTAGAGATTTGCACAGATCTATGCACAGATTTTGGAACAGGCCACTGAGTCTCTCTGTATCACAGGCAGCTGTGAGGTCCAATAGCACCGTAAATGATTTCAGATCTGTTGGAAGCAATTTTCAGCGTAGCTCATTGCAAGGTGTTGAGTTTACTGACCCGAACAATAATCGGATGTTTGCTATATTTCATGAATTGGGCAAAACTAGGATGTGAACGATAATCATTCAACTGATTGAATATCTGTTAAATCTGTTAAATCAATTATGTTGATTCTATATTTATGGAACTAAAATATAAATTGCTGTCAAGATTTTCTAACACAGAAATAAAGTATGTACATTTTATTTTATCGAAGAAAGAACATAAATCTTGTGATCAGAATTAGATATTCAATGTCAGGATTCAAAGCAATATTTTGCCACTCCAATATTTTTAAAGTGGTTGGCTTCTGAATGATCACATGTTCAGGGTGAGCAAACGATTGAACATACAAATAGAATTAGCGTTCTTATATGTTTATATATAATCAATCAGTTTAATTTCTCACTGAAATGTACGATCTTCAGCAATTTGTATTAATTTAAAAATGGCAATAATTCAATATGCACTGTGAATATTAAACTAAATAATTTATTTGTGTTATCAAATTTTAGTGAATAATAATTTGAAAACTTCCAATTTTTAAAATGAATGATGTCTAAAATGAAATGTGGAGAGTGAAAAAAAAGCAACGAACATAATATCATGTCAGTGAAAAGTCAGAGCTTTCCAAAGAGTTTTGTGACAAAGCAATGATATATCTGCTGTGGTTCTGTTCGCCGAGCTGGAAGTTTTTGTTGCAAACGTTTCATCCCCTGTCTAGGTGACATCCTCAGTGCTTGGGAGCCTCCTGTGAAGCACTTCTGTGGTGTTTCCTCCGGCATTTATAGTGGCCTGTCCCTGCCGCTTCCGGTTGTCAGTTTCAGCTGTCTGCTGTAGTGGCTGGTATTTTGGGTCCAGGT
>NW_025213515.1:10853-18414 GCF_004010195.1 Chiloscyllium plagiosum | reverse complement strand
GGTGGAGTCAAACTCCCTCTTTTGGTAGGTGTTGGTATCTGCAAGTAGTTGTTACGCTTTTTGGATGTACTCTGCTTTGTCCAGGATGACCGTCATTCTGCCTTTGTCTGCTGGTAGTATGATTATGTTCTTATCGTTTCTTAGTGATTTTAGTGCTTCCCTCTCCTTGGTGTTGAGGTTATGTGTTTGTCTTTTCCTTATTATCATAGGTACAACCGTTTGTCTCACTGTTTGTTGTGTCTCTTCTGTCAGTCCATTGTTCCTGAGTGTGCATTCTAGTGCTGCTAGGAAGTCTGCTGTCTTGGCGTCCCTGTGGTTGTAGTTGAGTCCCTTGGCCCGTATTGTTCTTTCCGTGTCTGTGAGCTGTCTGTGGGAGAGGTTTTTAACCCGGGTGTGTGTTGTGGTGTCCTCTTTGTTGTGTGTCAGTTTGGCCATTTTTTCTTTTCGTGCCGTTTTTTTGCAGTGTGTAGTCCTGTTCTGTCCTATGGTGACAGCCTGTTCTATGGTCCGGGTCCATTCCTGATTAGTGGTTTTTGAAATTAACGACTTTTGGCACGCAATTTCATGTCTGTATCTGTGAAGTCGGTTGTGCGCGTCTGTAATCATTACCTGGATCATCCTGAGTCCGTTCTGTCTGGCTGTGTCTCTGGCTTGTGGATTGTTGACTGGTGGCCTGTATCTGACACTTGGTGGAAGGATCTGATTCTTTCGGCATTCATGCAGGAACTCCATCAACAAACACATAGACCTGGACCCAATATACCGGCCACTATAGCGGACAGCTGAAACTGACAACCGGAAGCGGCAGGGACAGGCCACTATAAATGCCGGAGGAAACACCACAGAAGCACTTCACAGGAGGCTCCCAAGCACTGAGGATGTCACCTAGACAGGGGACGAAACGTTTGCAACAAAAACTTCCAGCTCGGCGAACAGAACCACAGCAATGAGCACCCGAGCTACAAATCTTCTCACAAACTTAGAAATTATATATCTGTTTTGGTAATTGGAATACAACATGTAAACTATTCATGTTCTGAGTAATAATTAGACTTCATAATGAAGCTGATCTTGCAATACTTGCATTTTAATTGCTTATGCTGCACCAAATAATCAGATATTTGCGAGCATTTACACAGTGAAATAATTGGATGCTGACTTTTATTCACAGCTGGCACATGATAGAATACAAAACTTTAAAGGAGGCCATTGGCCAGTATGTATGAATCAGCTCCAGAAATGTCTCCCAAGCACCCCCATTTGCCAGGCATCCTTTTATTGCCCGTTAAATTCATAATTTCCAAATATATATCCAATTCTCTTTTGAATCTTCATCCACAACTTTCCCAGCCAGTCAATTCAAATTCGTAACAACTCTCGAAATAAAGACTTTTTTTTCTTATTTCACTCCTAGTTCTTTTGCTGACAACTTTGAAATTAGAATTCCTTGATGCAGTAATGCCGACTAATAAAGTATTCTTTTTCTTCACTGCAACCTTTTTTCATACTTTTGAGCACATCAATAAATTCACATCTTTGTCTGTTCTGCTCCAGGAACAAGAAGCCTTGCAAGAACTGTAACAAGTTGAAACTTTATTGCTGGAACAGCACAGCAGGTCAGGCAGCATCCAGGGAACAGGAGATTCGACGTTTCGGGCACAGGCCCTTCTTCAGGAATGGCCCATTCCTGAAGAAGGGCCTGTGCCCGAAACGTCGAATCTCCTGTTCCCTGGATGCTGCCTGACCTGCTGTGCTGTTCCAGCAATAAAGTTTCAACTTTGATCTCCAGCATCTGCAGACCTCACTTTCTCCTCGAAGAACTGTAACAAACACTACAACGGAAAAACAAGCAGAAAACTAGTCACCAGGATATATGAACATCAACTAGCGACAAAAGACATGATCCCAACACTATTTTCTTACCTACTGATGAGGGAGTACGCCACTTTGACTCGGTCTGCATACCCATTCTAGGACAGACCAAACAGATACAAGCACAAGAATTCCTAGAAACATTCCAACCAGAACTCCGTAAAAAACACATCAATTTTGACTCCATCTACCATCCTCTGAGAAAAAGGGCCAGAAATAACATCATCGACACAGGAAATTACATTACCAACTCAAGGAAACTGAAACATTTAAATAGAAAGTGGGAGATAACACCAGCACTTCACTGGAGGCTCACTGACTGAGTACAGTCAATGGAACAAACCAGGAACATGCTATTAGCAATTGCTTCAGAATATATCTGAGTGTTTGTGGCTGCCACCACATAGAATCATTGAATGGAAATGCGATCCTGCACCACCAAGTGCATATCCAAAGGCTTTTTAAAAAGTTTGTGAGATTACCTGATCGATCCCACCCGATTAGGAAATGTTACCAGGATCAGAACAGTGGCTTAGTGATTAGCACTCCAGTCTTAGAACGCTGGGGACCCAGATTTGATTTCAGCCTCGGGTGATTGCCTGTATGGATTTTGCACATTCTCTTCGTGTCCACGTGGGTTTCCTCTAGGTATTCCGGTTTCCTCCCACAATTCAAATATGTGCAGGTTAAGTGAATTGGCCATGCTAAATTGCCCAAAGTGTTCAGAGATGTGTAGGTTAGGTGCATTAGTCAGGGGTAAATATAGGAGGGACGTGTTTGGTTGGGTTACTCGTTGGAGGGTCAGTGTGGATTTGTTGGGCTGAAGGGCCTGTAGGTACTATACATTCTATTTCTGTGCCACCCTCTCAGTTCAATACAGACTCCACAAATCCTCTCTCAAACCCCTGCCTTTCACTTTAAGTACGTTTCCCTTTGTTTTTGACCTTTCGAGTAAAGGAAACAGCTGCTGTCTGTTCATCCTCTCCATACCCCTTATGCTATCTGTACCAGGTTCCCTCCTCAATCTTCCCTGCTACAAAGGAAAAAGGTGCAAGTTTGAGTACTCACTTGTCTTGTTAATTCAGATGTGCATCATCTCACATTTATCAGTGTTAAATTTAATCGGCCATTAATCTGGATATAGAAATCATCTGTTTATATCGTCCTGAGGCTAACCCTTTCCTCCTCACTGTGAACCACCCAGCTAGTATTTATGTCATCCCCAACATTAGTTATCATTTCACTGCCATCCAACTTCCACATTCTCACCATTGTCATTTATGAAAATTACAAACAAATCTTGATTTCGTTCCTATTCTCCACATATTATTCACAAAGGAATAATTGAGAATTCCAATCTCTTGTTGTTCTTATTTTGGGGAATTTACAGAATGAAGTAGTTAACACCTATTATGAGTGTGCTGCAAATACCATTTTTGACACAAACTTAAATTCACCTTTTACACTCTGTCCCTCAGCATGTCTTATTCATAAAGCTTGTAACTAATTTAGGATGAACTACGGTTTGGCACCTTGCACTGGAACATTAGCCATTTGTGTGGCACTGTCCTTTGTAACAATAGTCAGAACTGAAGAAATTTTGCATCTGCAGGATGGACACAGACTCATTGCTTGAATCAGCTAATGTGATGAGGATAAATATTCAATTAAACTCTATGTTATGGACAAACTGCAGGAGATCAAAGGATATTCTCATGTCTACCTTGAATTGGAAGCAAATACAGGCTGTTAAAAAAATCAGAAATGTTGAGACACAACACCAGGGATGAAAAAAACACCTGTATTTGATGGAGATACAAAACTACAGAGTGAATGTACAATCTGATGAAGAATCAAGTGATAGAAAAATAAATACATCAAATCTTAATTTTCAATCGAATCAGTTCCCAATTTTCCTGAACAGTGGTGGTTTTCACCCAACCTCACTTTTACAAAAACAAGCTTTTCCCAGTCACTAAAACTTCATTAGCCATTCTTCCTCCCCTTCCTACTCTTTCTTTACACTCCTTCCTCCCTTGTACTACCTCTTCTGCTGCCACATACTCTTCCACTGATGATATCTCTTCACACCCTTCTTCTGCCACTCCTACTGTAAGTTACACCAGTTCTCTAGTTACTCCCACTTCCACTGGCCACCCCTTACCCTTTTTGCTTTCCACCAGGATGATGAGAGGTGCTGGCTTCTGTGCTGCTATTGGTCATCAGTGAATGATGAGATTGAGATGATCAATGCCCAACAGGAACTGACAATAATTTATGTCTGTCATTGTCCAATGCACCGTGAATAGGGTTTTTTTTCCCCATAGAGAGTCGAACTTTTTTCTGTCCCTCTGTCACAGTGCTTAACCAAATAGCCTCATCCCAAATAGGACAAACCTCTCCTCAGAATCAGCCGTCAATGCATCTGTTTGTCCTTAAATTTTGCGAGAACAGTGACCACATTGTTCAAATATGCCGTGTTCTACCCTTTTTCTCTTTAGCATTTTAACTGATTTTCCAAAGTCAGTTGAGGTCAGATCAGAGTAACTTCCCTTGCCATCAAAGTAGTATTTGACTCATGTAGCATCATTGACCCTGAGTAAACTGTGGTCAACGGGAATCGGAGGAAATTCTGTGCTGGTAATTTCCTCAATGAATAATTACACCTTCTCTAGAGCTATTGGGAATGACAAATAAACTCTGCCCTTGCTAGTGCCTTCCAAAACCATGGATGGATTTGTCTTATTAATAACATCAAGATGCTTTTTGTTTTCACAGTTTGGTCTAAAATCTCAGAAAAGTAAGACCTTGCTGGTTGAGTGTCACCCCAATGAAATCAGAGCATTACAATAAGATACTGATTCCGATTATTTTCAATCAGTTACTTTCTGAGGACTTGTCGTGCAGTGTTGTTGCCACTGAGATCAACATTTTCTCTGTTCAACAACATCACATCACATTGGCTCAAGGCTGCACCATTCCCCAATTCTACTTCATTCTCCAGCTCATTCGCGATGCTCGCCAGATATACGAGGCCCACAAGATGGAATACCTTGGAGATGCCCATGAACCTCTGGAACCAGCCACCCCACCCATGCCCTGCAATCTGACTCCATCCCCTCCCCCAAGCCAACCTCCTGTCGTGTATTCACCATCCCTCCTAACCTTCCATGCTCTAATGCTGAATGTTCTGTACTCAGCAAAGGTCTCAGCTTTATCCCTCTGTGCTCCCACTTTAATAAATTTCAGGCACGACATAATGTTGAACTCCACCGTCTTCTCTTTGGTGTCCATTTCTTTGTGCAAGAGTACACTCCCCATCACATAGACCTGCGCCCAGCTCCAACACTCTCCCTCCACCTGAACCCATTCCTCTGGCATTTACTTGAACTCAATCTGTTCATTGAGAATGCTCCATGTGAGTTTTGTTGTCTTAAATTCTCTGGATACCCCTCACCCTATCCAACCTATCACCCTCTGAACAGACTGTACGCTGTATGCTTCGATCCAAAACTGGCTATGTTACTCAGCCTGTGCCAATAAGGGTGGTGCTGCTTGTCCATAACCCTACCATGGCACATCAGGTTATGATATTAACTAAAATCTGACCACATTTCATCTGGAGATTCCCACCCACTCGCCTCCCCCCCCCCCCCCAAACACACACAAACTCACCCCCACCTAACAGTCCCGAAGCTGATGGTCCTCTGATAGCAGAGTTCGCTTTTATCTCCTCCTGAAAATCCACAAACAGAACTGCCTGGACGGACCCATTGCTTCAGCCTGCTCCTGCCATACAGATGGGGGTGCGTGGATATATACATGGGCCCAAGTTATACCTGTTCCTTCATGGGGTACATAGACGATTCCTTGTTCCATTCTATTCCAGCCCCCATCCACAACTCTTTCTCCGACACGTAGATTATATCATCGCTGCTGGACTCTCTTGTCCAGAGTTGGAAAAGTTCATCATTTCCAATTTGCACCCCTCTCTCACTTTCACGTGGTCTACCTCTGACTCCTCCTTCATTTCCTCGACATCTCTGCTTCTATTTCTGAGGATAGACCGGTCACTAATATGCAGTATTAACCCACCAACTCCCACAGCCAGCTGGAGTATACATCCTCACACCCTGTTTTCTGCAAAGACTCCATTCCATTCTCTCAGTTCCTCTGTCTCCACCGCATTGCTTCTGATGATGTCAACTAAAAAAATGTGGCCTCTGAAATGTCCACCTTCTTCCTCAACAGAGAATTCTCCAGCACTGTTATCGACAGGGCCCTCAAACCAGTTCCGACCCATCTCCTGCACTTCTACAGTCAGCCTCTTTCTTTCCTCCTGCAACAACGTTACAGTTTCCCTTCTCCTTACCTACCATCACATCGGCATTCACATGCAGAAGATCATCAGTCTGCATTTCCCCCACCTCCAGCGAGATGCCACCACCAGATACATGTTTGCCTCCTCTCCCTTTACCGCCTTCTGAAGGACCATTTCCTCCAGGACACCCTTGCCTGCTATTTATTCACTCCCAACACCTCCCCCACCTCCCCCACTCCCACCACAGGTCCACTTCACTCTCGCCTGCCAGAGGTGTTACATTTCCCATTACCTCCTCCTTCCTCACTATCCAAGGGGCCAAGCATATCTCCCAGGTGAAGCAGCATCCTACAAACATTTCCCGCAATCTGGACTACTACATTCACTGCTCACATTGTGGTCTGCTCTACACTGGGGAAACTAAACTGTGACCACTTCACGAAATATCCAAGATGTACCTATGCAAAAGACAGTGCCTCTCAATGGTTTTGTCTCACAATGCAATAAGTCAACGATATTTAGAGCCCTGTGAAACATAGGAACTGTGTAATTTCTCATTTAACGTCCGTAACAAATTACTCGAGATTCAACTGAGATAGCAGCTTTGCTTATATAGTTCAGATCAGTAATTTTGTCACAGTTCCAAAAGAAAAATAAATCGAATGAGGGAAACTCAGCAGGTCTGGTACCCTCTGAGCAGCGATACACAGAATTAACCTTTGATTCCAATATGACTTTTTCAGAACGGTGTCACATCATAATTCGATATGTTAACTCTGTTTCTCTCTGCAGATTTTTCCTTATCTGTTGCGTTTCTCCACCATTTTCTCTTTGTATTTCATGTTTCCGTATCACTATAGTTCATGTTTCTTGACAGGGTTACATGCTGAATTTGGTTATATATGGACAAAGTCGTCCTTTTCTGTTCCTATTATAGTTGGTGTGTCTGTGACACCTGTGTTACGGCCGAAATCTGTTTCTTCTTTAAGATTCAAAGGAAAAAAAAATATTTTTTCTGAATATCCTGTAAATCTCAGGAACTCCACTTTGTTTGAAAAGCCATTTCAGAGCCAACTGAAATTTCATGAGATATTAGGAATAGATTATTGATGATGGAACACTGTATCTTTCATTGAACTAGCTTGTCTACCCCTCTCCAAAGGCTTTGATTATGTATCACAAAATTATTTATATCAAAAGTGGGGGAAATTCAGCCCATTGTCTCTTCCAGCTTGGAATGACTATATCTCTACTGTTAGTCTCCTGTATTATCCCCATAGCTCTTCACATTTTGTTATTAGTGTCTGCTTTTAATTGTAAGTATCCTGCCAGATATGAACAATAAGATCAATGTCAAACAAAAAAAAA
>NW_025213515.1:4506-10814 GCF_004010195.1 Chiloscyllium plagiosum | reverse complement strand
TGGTGTGTATATAAAATATTGCTCATTTTATCACATTTAAAATTATCATGTTCAGATCACATTTTCATTCAGCATTACGTCTCCCAAATGTTGACTGTTTCGCTGTTGTGCATTAGATTTAATTCTGTCTGTCAGTAAGAGTGATGATGACTGGGGAATATCGTTGCATTCCCCATGCAGTCTTCGCAGCCACTGCCCCCATTCTGCCTTATCTCGCAGCCAATGTCATGTTCATTCAAACCTGACTCATTAATTCATAAGTTTTAATGAATAAGTTCATTTTAATTATCACTTTTGGTTTTGGACTGAGGCCCAAATGTGTGAAAAATACTGCTTTACAGCAAATAAAACTGCATTTAGAAGTTTGTCAATTTGTATAAATTAATTACTGAAGCATATTCTCTATGGAAGTTCCAAAGTTGCCTTATTAGAGCAGGGAGAGGAACATTCAGAGAAGACCACACTTCTTGTCTATGTTCAGGACAATTGTGCCCAGTAACAATGTGTTGGCTAGCATTTGTTCCCGTGGAGGAGAGATCAGCACAGTAACAACATCCTGATTCTGATTCTTTTGAGGGGTGGATGGATTTGGGGAGAGATGGTTACAGCATAATAAACGAACAACAGAGCAGAATCATCTAGCCTACGAAAAGACAACATCCATCATTCTCCCTCACAACTGACTTCACTAGAGCAATTGGTGATGGGAGATTTGACCAATAGCAAGCGATGTCAACATGTCGTCCAGTCCAGTTATATTGTGAACTGAATGTACTGTATTGAAAGCTGGGACTGTTTGCTGAGTGACTGTGATTAATGTCAGTCTGCATGCAATGTAACTGTGTCACTGGAGGATTTCCCTCTCCTATTGGTGAAAGCCTTCATTCAGTGTGCTATCCCACTGTAGTAGCAGATGCATCAGCTCCAACAGTAACAGAGTTCAACAGCTGTGTAGACAGAGAGAGGGTAGATCTGAATCTGAGAATAGCGGACTGGAACATTACAACAATGGAGAGGAGATTTTCCTTGAGTCTTTTCAAGATTTCGCCCTATTAGGAATTTCTGCCATATTGGATATCAGAGTGCTTATGATTATTCTGGGCGGGGTGAAGGGTGTGCTGCTAACCTATTCTCGCTATTGTTGGTGTTCTCTATCCCTGTCCATTCATTAATCCCATAAACAAATTTGAGCTTCGTTGCAAATTCTGTTATCTATGTTTGTCAGAGAAAGAAACTATTGTCTTCAGTTTCAATTGCAGTCTCCATTCATTACCCATGAATTGCAGACCACTCCCTCAGAAACATCTGCGAACAAAACTGTGCACAACCTCGATATCCCTTTTGTCCTGAACTGATTTATGTCCCGTGTTCTCTCTGTCACCAAACCTGTCCACTACCAGCTCCTAATATCCTCAATCTTCATCTCTCTGTCAGTGCTGTTGCTGAACAAACCATTGGCTGCACGTTGGTAAAATTCAGATTTAATGTTTCAAGCTGTCTGCTGACCACTTCTCCAATTACAAATATTTCAATCACAAAGTTATTCTTGTCTCGTATCTTCATGATTAGGGCACTGTATGAATGTAGGAATGTCGCTGGATGCATTTCAGAAGCAAAGCTTATTAAACGAAAGATATTGTTTCATGTCCTACTGCAGCTGATGGCAGAACTTAAATAAAAATGATAAGAATTGGAATAAAAGTGAATTTCACGAAAAACAACGACACAACCAACATTTTGTCTGAAAACCTTCCTGTTTCGGTGATCACCTTCGGTAAAGAAATCTAATGTTATTACCCGGTCTGGGTTAAGCGAGACTTCAGATCCATGACAATGTGCTTAACTTTATATTGGCTTGCGGCATGGCCTCAGAATCAGGGCAATTAGTGATGGTCACCAAATGCTGCCCTTGGCAGAGATGCCAACATCCCACGAAATAACAAAATTGAAGGTGAAATCAAATAAAGGAAGATGCTGAAAATCTGAAATTATGGAAAGAAATGCAAAGAAAGAACAGAAAGTGCTGGGGAACCTTCCTGAACTGAAAGCAGCTGAAAAAGCATGTGATTAATACCGTTGACAAGGACGTCTGCTTTGAAGGGGAGAAGGAATCAATAGAGAAAGAGAGATATAGAAGGAAAAAGAGCAAACAAAGAGAATGATGATCAGCTGGGCTGGAAATAAAATGTGAGATTCACCTCATTTATTTTTCGCTTATCCTATCTTCCTGAATGTCATGCCCACTTAGATACAGATATTGCCCACTTTTGAAAAGTTCGCTTTTCAACACTTCCCTTTCCGAATGACCTACATTAGGACCTTGTTTCGCTAACCAAAAGAAATCTGAAGAGGATTTTCACTTTTACGAAGAAAGGCAAAATTTGTCCCATATCAAATTAGTGCTACTGCTCTTTACACCATATCGTAGGAATACTCTACTTACAGATAGCGAGGGAAACCTGTATTAGTCTAAGATCATGTTTAAATAGATTTGATACCCCTGTCTGTCTTCCCAGAGTGTGGTCATCTTCTTATATTCATTAATGGGATATGGGTATCTCTCACTGGGCCAGCATTAGTTCACTTTCCCAGTTGCCCTTGAGAAGACCTTGACGCACTGCAGTCCACGTGTTTGATCTGATTTGATTTGATTTAATGTAGTCAAATTTACAATGGAAAGTTTTGTTTTGCTAGGAGTGCAGGCACATGATAGTAAACAAGAAAGCAGAGATCATAGGGTACTTAGACAGAGTGAAGCATACAAGGTTGTAACAGGAAGTGGGCAAAGCAAGATCGATCTTGGCAAGATTAATATTATATGAAAAGTTAGAGATGTCAATTTGTCAGTCTAATAATGGGAGGGAAGGAAGTGTTCCTGAGCATGCTGATCCATGTTTTCAAGCATCTGTGTCTCCTCCCTGTTGGAAGAGGTTGTAGGAGATCATTACCAGTTTGGGAGGGAGATCTTTGATGTTGCCAGCCTTTCTGCGACAATGACAAGTATAAATGACGGAAGGTTGTCTTCCGTGGTGGTTTGGACTGTGCACACAACAGTTTGTAATTTCCTATGGTCCTGGGCAGAGCAGTTACCATGTCAGGTCATTATGCACCCGAATAATGTGGGCGGCACAGTGGCACAGTGGTTAGCACTGCTGCCTCACAGCGCCAGAGACCGGGGTTCAATTCCCACCTCAGGCGACTCTCTGTGTGGAGTTTGCACATTCTCCCCGTGTCTGTGTGGGTTTCCTCCGGGTGCTCCGGTTTCCTCCCACAATCCAAAAATGTGCAGGTTAGGTGAATTGCCCATGCTAAATTGCCCATAGTGTTAGGTGAAGGGGTAAATGTAGGAGAATGGGTCTGGGTGGGTTACGCTTCGGCGGGTCGGTGTGGACTTGTTGGGCCGAAGGGCCTGTTTCCACACTGTAAGTAATCTAATCTAATCTAATAGAATGCTTTGATTTGCCAGTATGAAGAGCACTGGGAGACAGGCAGTTTCAAAATAGTTAGATGTAAAAATTGGCTGTTAAATAGATACCCACGTTCTGGTTGCTGTTTTGACAAGAATTTAAATTTAACCGATAAATTTAAATTATGTGCACGATACCAAAACCCAGTTGAGTTAATTGTATTGCCAACATCGAACCAATGAGCCATCACCTGCGTTACACGAATAAAGAAGCCATCACCATCACAACGAAGGAGAAAGACACAGACACGAAGGGAAGGAGAGAGAGAGAACACAGCGAGGAAAATAGGTGGACAATCAGTCAAAGAGAGAAAGAAAACAAAACAAGGAAACAAACCGTCACATGGACAGGAGAAGGGAAGATAATAGGTTCATGGAAAGAAACAGAAGACAGGGAAAAGGAAAACACAGGGAAACAGACAGTGTGGGAGAAACAGTGAGAGGCACAGGGAGCTGGGGATAGGGTCACGGAGAACTGGGGGTGGGAAATTGGAGGAGCTGGGGGTGAAGACGGGAGAGACCTGGGAGTGAGCACTGGAGGGAGCTGGAAGGAGGGAGGTGAGGATTTATTTTGACCTGTACCAAGATGTCCAGGCAGATCATAGTAAGCAAGGATGTACAGGACTATGGCTGTAAAACATGTCTGAGAGGCATATAGGTTACGCTACACAGGGCGTGCGCTAGGCGAGATCAACATGAACAAGATCAGCATTATTTGAGATTAGAGAGTCCATTCATCAGTCTAATAACAGCCAGGAAGAAGCTGTTACTGAACCAGCTGATCTCTGTTTTCAAGCTTCTATATCTTTTAGCCTGATGGAAGAGGTTGTGGAAGATCTTTACAGGCATGTGATGGGTCTTTGGTAACGTTAGAACTAAGAACATTCCACCACAGAAACAGGCCATTCGGCAGTCCAGGCCTGCGCCAATCCAGGTCCTCTATCTAATACCGTCGCCTATTTTCTAAGAGTCTGTATCCCTTTTCTGCCGGCCCAGAAACATCTTAAATGGAGCACCACTGGTCACAGTTCTCCATTTTGAGAAACTCCCATCCCTACTCCCTGTTTCCCAGCCTGTTCTTTATCCTTGTAGCCAGCACACCCTGGACACCATGTGACTTCACTTTCTCCATAAGCCGACCATGCGAAAACTTATCAAACGCCTTTCTGAAGTCCATGTACATGACATCGACAGCCCCTCCCTCATAATCAACTTTGTCACTTCCTCAAAGAGAGTTCTATTAATTGGTAAGACATGACCTTCCTGCACAAAACCATGTTTCCTCTCACTGATAAGGCCATTTCCATCCAAATGAGAATACATTCTATCCCTCAGTATCTTCTCTAGTAACTTCCCTACCCCGATGACAGACTCACTGGTCTATAATTAACTGGATTATTCATGCTATCCTTTTAAAACAAGGGGATTAGCAACTTTCCAGTCCTTCAGGACCTCAGTTGTGTTCAAGGATGCAACAAAGATATCTGTTAAAGCCCCAGCTATTTCCTCTCTCCCTTCCCTCACGAATCTGGGATAGATGTTGGCAGCCTTTCTACGGTAATGAGCAGTGTAAATCGAGTCAATGGTTGGGAGATTGGAGTCCATCATAGTCCGGGATGTGAACACAACCTTCTGTAGTTTCTTATGGTCCTGTGCGGAGCGTTGCTGTATGAAGCCGTTACGCACCCGACAGTACGTTCACAATTGCGCATCTGTAGAAGTAGTACGTGTTGAATTTCCTGAACATCCTGAGGAAGGAGAGGCGGTGTTGAACCTTCTTGACTGTCACACCTATGTGAGAAGTCCAGGGAAGGTTGTCAGTTATCGTCACTCTAAGGGAGTTGATACTCTGCACTTCCTCAACTATTGATATAGGTGATGGCGTGTCCCTCTCCTTTCTTTCTGAAGTCAATGATCAGTTCCTTACTATTGCCGAATTTGAGAGAGAGGTTATTATCATTACACCATGCCACCAAATTCTTGATCTCCTTTCTGTATTCTGACTCATCGTTGTTTGGTATCCCTCCTGATTTGGTGATGTCATCAGCAAACTTGTAGCTGGCGTTGTTTGGAATTTGACAATACAGCCGTGTGTGTACAGGGAGTAAAATATGGGGCTGAGGGCACAGCCATGGGAGTACAGGGAGTGCAGTAGTGATCTGAGGACACAGCCGTGAGAGTACAAGGTGTACTGTAGGGTGCTGAGAGCACAGCCGCGTGTGTACGGGGAGTAGAGCAGGGGCTGAGGACACAGCCATGGGAGGACAGGGAGTACACTAGGGGGCTGAGGACACAGCCATGGGAGTACAGGGAGTACTGTAGGGGCTGAGGGCACAGCCGTGATTGTACAGGGAATACAGTAGGGGGCTGAGGGCACAGACGTGGATGTACAGGGAGTACAGTATGGGCTGAGGGCACAGCTGTGGGTATACAGGGAGTACAGTGGGGGTTGAGGACACAGCCGTGGGTGTATGGGGAGTACAGTACAATGCTGAGGGTACAGCCATTGGTGTATGGGGAGTACAGTAGGGAGTTGAGGGCTCAGCTGTGGGTGTACGGAAAGTACAGTAGGGGCTGAGGACACAACCATAGGAGTACAGGGAGAACAGTACATAGAACATAGAAGAATACAGCGCAGTACAGGCCCTTTGGCCCTCGATGTTGCGCCGATCCAAGCCCACCTAACCTATACTAACCCACTATCCTCCATATACCTATCCAATGCCCGCTTAAATGCCCATAAAGAGGGAGAGTCCACCACTGCTACTGGCAGGGCATTCCATGAACTTACGACTCGCTGAGTGAAGAACCTACCCCTAACTTCAGTCCTATATCTACCACC
>NW_025213515.1:0-1818 GCF_004010195.1 Chiloscyllium plagiosum | reverse complement strand
ACCTCCCCCTCTTTTACCCTCACCTCTCACCCTACTACAACATTTAAATCCTGGAACCTGCAACAGCCAGTCCTGTCCCTGTTCTAGCCATGTCTCCGTAATAGCCACAACATCGAAGTCCCAGGTACCAACCCACGCTGCAAGTTCACCTACCTTATTTCGTATACTTCTTGCATTGAAGTATACACACTTCAAGCCACTTTCCTGTTTACAGGCACCCTCCTTTGAAATTGATGCCATGTTCCTAACCTCCCTACACTCCAGGCCCTGCACCCTGAAGCTACAATCTGGGTTCCCATGCCCCTGCAGAGTTAGTTTAAACCCCCCCCAAGAGCACTCAGTAGTGGGCTGAGGACACAACCATGGGAGTACAGAGATTACAGTAGGGAACTGAGGACACAGCCGTGGATGCACATGGAGTAGGGGGCTGAGGGCACAGCTGTGGGTAAACAAGGAGTACAGTACGGAACTGAGGACACAGCCATGGATGCACAGGGAGTACCGTAGGGGGCTGCTGTCACAGACATGGATGCATAGGGAGTACAGTGGGGGGCTGAGGACACAGCTGTGGGTATACAGGGAGTACAGTGGGGGCTGAGGTCACAGCCATGTGTGTACAGGGAGTACAGTACGGAGCTGAGGATACAGCCGTGGTTGTACAGGGAGTACAGGAGGGGGCTGAGGGCACAGCCTGGGTATACAGAGTACAGTAAGGGGCTGAGGGCACAGCCGTGTGTGTACAGGGAGTACAGTAGGTTCTGAGTACACAGACGTGGGTGTACATAGAGTACAGTAGGGGGCTGAGGGCACAGCTGTGGGTATACAGGGAGTACAGTAGGGAACTGAGGACACAGCCGTGAGTGTACAGGGAGTACCGTAGGGGGCTGAGGGCACAGACGTGGATGTACAGGGTGTACAGTAGGGGGCTGAGGGCACAGCTGTGGGTATACAAGGAGTACAGTGGGGGCTGAGGGCACAGATGTGGGTATGGAGGGAGTACAGTAGGGGGCTGAGGGCACAGTCGCGTGTGTATAGAGACTACAGTAGGTTCGGAGTACACAGCCGTAGGTGTACAGGGAGTACAGTAGGGGACTAAGGGCACAGCCATGGGTATACACGGAGTACAGTAGGAGGCTCAGGGCACAACCGTGGGTGTACAGGTAGTGGGTAGGGGCCTGAGGGCGCATCTGTGTGTAAACAAGGAGTACAGTAGGGGGCTGAGGATACTGCTATGGGTGCACGGGGAGTACAATAGGGGGCTGAGAACACTTCCTCCGGGAGTTCCAGTGTTGTGTTTTATTGTGGAGAATGTGCAGATACCTATCTTCACAGATTGTGGTCTGTGTGTCAGAAACCAGGATATCCAGTTGTAGAGGGTGTAGCCATGATCAAGGTCATGGAGTATTGAGATTAGTCTGGAGAGGATAATGATGTTGAAGGTGGAGCTGTAGTCATTGACCAGGAGTCTGGTGTAGGTGTCCTTGTTGTCCAGATGTCCCAGGGATGAGGGCAGGGCACGGTATATGGAATCCACTGTAGACCCGTTACATCAGTCGGCACATTATAGGACGGCAGGTCAGGCTGGGAGACTGAAGGTGGTGTGGGCCATAACCAGCGTCTCAAAACACTTTATGTTTATTGAGGTCAGAGCCACTGGGCAGTAGTCATTAAGGAACGTTGCATGTGCATTCTCACTTACAAGGATGATGGTGGTCTTCTTGAAGCAGGTTGGGACTTCGGCTTCAGGAGGGAGAGATTGAAGATGTTTGTGAATACCTCTGCCAATTGGTCCTCACAGGATCTGTGTGCTCAATTGGG
>NW_025213514.1:2056-33861 GCF_004010195.1 Chiloscyllium plagiosum | reverse complement strand
TTACTGGGTGACTAATGCAGAGGTCCAGACTAATTCTCGAAGGGCGAGTTCAAACCCGATCATGGTGGATGGTGGAACTTAAAGTCAATCAATAAAGCCAACCAATAAAGTTGTTTTTCATCTGGTTTACTAATGTTCTTATTAGATCTGGCCTACCTATGATTACAGACCTATAGCAATATGGTTCACCCTTCACTGGACAATCAGGGATGGGCAATAAATGATGACCGAGTCATTCCCATGAATGACTAAAACAAAAGACCATATCCCAGACACCTCCAATACATTGCAAATGAATATCTAAAAAAACTGTCCAAGTTCAGACTTTGAGTTCGAAATTTCTACAACCCTTTGTGAAAACCATTTATCCTCAAACCTCCTCTTCACCTTATGCAAATTGCCTTAAATCTATAACCATTAGTTATTGAACCCTCTACCGGTGGGAAAAGTGCCTTCCTAATCACCCTATCTGCATCCTTATCAGACCCTCTTCCAACCTTCTCTGCTCCAAGGAAAGCCACCCTCAACTGTCTAACGTTTCTCAACTAAACCCACCACATCACAACTTGTCAGTGTAAAGACATAGTTGCAACTTTAGTTGTGGGATTTGTGAGGACACTGCTCCCAGCATGGATCAAATGAACCCTGTCCCAATGGAACAGTTCTCTTCGCCAACTACTGTAAGTCCCCCACGAATTGGAATCTATTTGTCTCACACCAATCTATCAACCATGCATTCACCTTTCTAATGTTCTTTACTTTATACCAAGTAACACATTTCTCAAATATTAAGAGATCATCTTTGTGCTCCACTTTCTAATTTAGCCCATAGCCCCTCAACAGAACGACTTTCCCTTAGTCACTGACCATTGGTCTATGGTCAATCTAGGGGTTGTGACACTGAGCAGTGTTCTGTTAACTGGCCCCCTCCCCAACATATCACAGCATCTGCAGCTCAGACTCCAGCTCATCAACTCTGATCCAAAGTTCCCAGAGCAGCCAACACTTGCAGAAGATAGTATCGCCATGTATTGCACATGCATCACCAGCCCCCGCATACTACAACTGCGATTCATCACCTGCCCAGCATCTATATTTATTTTAATTACTTTAGCTGCTGAATATTTTAAGTCAATTTCTTAACTGCATTTTTCAGCCAAAACAACTTCTCTTCATTTAAACCACTTAAACCATCAAGAAAGATGTGCAAGAAATACCTAACAATGACCTGTTGTCCAGTGATGTCACACTTCAGTTCTGACAGTTAAAAACAGGTGGACGGGGCTCTTTGCCTCCAATTTTTGTTTCCCACCACTCCAGCTCTTCTCACATGTCAGGTGCTCCAGTCTGCTCTACAGTGATGCTGACTTGCTGCACTATCCTCCCAGTCTCCAAACATTAAGAGCCCCATCAACGAGCCCCGTGAAAATCCATTAGAAACAGAAATACTTACCATCACATTCTGCTTCCTGCATTTCACTCAATTTGCCTTGAATACCAGAAGAGCTTTTACTTTCTTGACTGGTCTGCCTTGAGCGATCTTATCAAAAGCCTTGTTAATGTCCATACATACCACATTAAAATGCATTATTCTTCTTAACATACCTAGTTACATCAAACAATTCAAATTTGTCAAACTTTATAACAAATTCATGCTATCCTTGATTCATCCATGACATTTTTATGTCCTCGTTGTCTACAGGAGTAGTGCCAGAAGACTGGAGGCTAGCAAATGTGGTTCCCTTGTTCAAGGGGGAGTAGGGATAACCCTAGTAACTATAGGCCGGTGAGTCTCACTTCTGTTGTGGGCAAAGTCTTAGAAAGAATTGTAAGGGATAGGATTTATGAACATCTGGATAGGAATAATGTGATCAAGGATAGTCAGCATGGTTTTGTGAAGGGCAGATCGTGCCTCACAAATCTTATTGAATTCTTTGAGAAGGTGACTAAGGAGGTGGACGAGGGGAAAGCGGTAGATGTGGTGTATATGGATTTTAGTAAGGCGTTTGATAAGGTTCCCCATGGTAGACTACTGCAAAAAATACGGAGGTATGGCATTGAGGGTGAGTTGGAGGTTTGGATTAGGAATTGGCTGGCTGGAAGAAGACAGAGGGTAGAAGTTGATGGCAAAGGTTCAAACGTATGGAGTCAGCTATTACAAGGGGGCATAGCTTTAAATTAAGGGGGGTAGGTATAGGACAGATGTTCGGGGTAGGTTCTTTACTCAGCGAGTCGTGAGTTCATGGAATGCCCTGCCAGTAGCAGTGGTGGACTCTCCCTCATTATGGGCATTTAAGCGGGCATTGGATAGGCATATGGAGGAAAGTGGGCTAGTGTAGGTTAGGTGGGCTTGGATCAGCGCAACATCGAGGGCCAAAGGGCCTGTACTGCGCTGTATATTTCTATGTTCTAGAGTGCAGTATTTCATGTTGCAGTTGTATAAGACTCTGGTGCGGCCGCATCTGGAGTATTGTGTGCAGTTTTGGTCGCCATACTATAGGAAGGATGTGGAGGCACTGGAACGGGTGCAGAGGAGGTTTACCAGGATGTTGCCCGGTATAATAGGAAGATCGTATGAGGAAAGGCTGAGGCACTTGGGGCTGTTTTCATTGGAGAAAAGAAGGTTTAGGGGTGACTTGATAGAGGTGTACAAGATGATGAGGGGTTTAGATAGGTTTGACCGTGAGAACCTTTTTCCACGTATGGAGTCAGCTATTACAAGGGGGCATAGCTATAAATTAAGGGGTGGTAGGTATAGGACAGATGTTAGGGGTAGGTTCTTTACTCAGCGAGTCGTGAGTTCATGGAATGCCCTGCCAGTAGCAGTGGTGGACTCTCCCTCTTTATGGGCATTTAAGCGGGCATTGGATAGGCATATGGAGGATAGTGGGCTCGTGTAGGTTAGGTGGGCTTGGATCGGCGCAACGTCGAGGGCCAAAGGGCCTCTACTGCGCTGTATTCTTCTATGTTCTATGTTCTATTTTAAATACATTCCACTCCTCAGATATTCTTTCAAATATTTTCCTTCCATCAAAATTACACTGATTGGCTTTTAATTCCTGGCTTTCCCTTAATTCTTTTTGTAACAATGGAATAACATCAGCAGTCCTCCGATTCCTCAGGTGGAGCCAGAGAGAATTTGGAAGTTACTGCAGCATCCGTACTATCGCCACCCAAGCCGCCTCCAACAGCCAAGGATACATCTCAATCAGACATGCAGATTCCACTTTTAAGGTTGCGGAAACCCCCAAATTCTTCATCTCTGTCTCTGGGGATGTGCTCTAATATTTCACAGTCTTTCAACCTGACATCAATACCTGCATCATCCTTTTTCATTGTGAAGACCAACGAATTATTCATGGATATCACAATACATGTCTTTCGGGTCAACACAGAAAACAATCAGATTCCCTTTTCATTCATTTGTGGGACGTGGCCATTGCTGGCTGGCCAACATTTACCGCCCTTCCCTAGTTGCACTGGATAACGTGGTAGTGATTGCCTTCTTGAGCCACTGCAGTCCACATGCTGTAAATAGACCCACATTGCCAACAGAATGGGAACTCCAGGACTTTGAATCAGTGACAGTAAAGATATGGCAATATATTTCCAAGTTAGGATGGTGATTGGCTTAAAGGGAAATATGCATCTCTCTCTTGCCCTTGTCCTTCGAGACAGAAGTGTCATGGGTTTGGAAGATGTTGTCTAAGAAGCTTGAGTCAATTTCTACAAGGCACACACTGCTGCTTCTGAACTTCAGTGGTGGACAGAGTTGACTTTTGTGGAGGTGGAGCAAGCAAATGGGCTGCTTTGTCCTGAGTGGTGTTAAGCTTCTTCAGGAAGGGTTTAAAGGGGGGTCACTGGACCCAAAATATAAACTCTGATTGCTCTCCATAGACCTGCCAGATGCGCTGAGATTTAGCAGCAATTTGCATTTTTATTCAAGCTTGAGTGTTGTTAAGCTACACCCATCTTGGCAAGTGGGAAGTATTCCGCCACACTCTGGACTTGTGCCTTGTATTTGAAAAGACTGCTTTGGGAAGTCAAGAAGTGAATCACTCAATGCAGTATTCCTAGCCTCTCACCTGTTCTTGGAGCCACGGTGTTTATGTGACGAGTCCAACTGAGTTTCTGATAAGCCCTTAAGTTATTCTCTTACTCTTTATATATTTGAACAAATACTTTGGGTTTTCCTTTATTCTACCTGCCAATGCTTTCTTGTGTATTCATTCTGCTTTCCTAATTTTAAAACTGCCCCTACGCTCATTATATACCTCGCCTTCTCAATCCTAATTTTTATGCCCTTGACATCCAGGATTCCCTAAATTTGGACAGACCCTTATGTTTCTGCAAAGTCTATTTCCCTGGTAGTCTCACTAATTCCTCCTTGAATGTCTCCCACGGTTCTGACAGTTTTATCTGCAAGTAACTTCTCCTGGTCACTTGGGTCAAAACAGATTTTCTTTCTAAAACTAGCTCACGTTCAGTTAAGAACTTCTATTCCAACCAATCCTTATCCTTTCCATAACTATCCAAATCAAAGTGGAATTATGGTCACTGTCTCCAAAATGTTACCTTACTTGAAATGAGGTCCAGAACAGTTCTTATGAAGCTTTCCAAGTACTGATTAAAAGCATTTCCTTGGATGAAATTTAAGAATTTTGCTCTCTCTCAACTGTGAGCACTAAAACTATCCCATTAATATGTGGGTATGAGAAAATCTCCTCCTATTCCTGTATTATTCTTACTCATCTCTGAAATTTGATCAGATTAGCTTATTGTCATCCCGTTTTCTCCTGCTCAGTTGAAGCGAAACGCCAGATACACAGTAGTTTTACCTCCATCTTTATTCTCGGCCCTGGAGGGAGAGAGAAGGTTCGCCAAAGTGCGCAGGGACATGAGTTCCTGGTCTTGTCTCTCGAAAAGGAGTTTCTTAATGAATTATATAGTCACTTACAAGGAGGAGCATCCACATAAGGCAGCATGCATATTGACTGGGCGACCGTTACTATTGACACTCGCTGATTGTAAAGATTAAGCCATCTGCTGTTAAACAATGATTGTTCCGAACCTTAAATGGCTTCACAATGAATATTTTTCACCTTGTTAAACTGACCTTACATACTGAATACTTCCAAGATTGTTAAATGGCTCTACATAATGAATGCTTTTCCACCTTGTTAACCCTCCTTTCCTCCAGCACCCCATTGTTAAGTCTAAGTCCTTATGTGATCTGAGTCATACTCAGCTGAACTTTCTGTTTCACAAAACTCAACTCTTTCCCTGCCTGCTTATACCCTTTACACATGCTCAGGCTGAGTGGCAGATGGGAATTTAACTTACATAAATGTGAGTTGCTGCATTGTGGTGTGCCAAATCAGGGCAGGACTTACGACAGTTAATGGCAGGATGCTGGGAGAAACGACTTGGGGTACAGGTTCATAGTTCCTTGAAGGTGGAGTCACAGATACGCAGAATAGTAAAAGGGTAGTATACTTGCCTTTATACAAGTTGGGATGTCATGTAGCTATACAGAACATTGGTTAGGCCACTTTTGGAAGAGTGCATTCAATTCTGCTCTCCCTGCTATAGGAAAAATGTTGTTACGCTTGAAAGAGTGCAGTAAAGGTTTACAAAGATTTTTCCAGGATTGGAGGATTTGAGCTATAGAGAGTGGCTGAATAGGCTTGGGCTATTTTTCCTGCAGCTTGGAGACTTATGGATGACCGAATATGGGTTTATAAAATCATAAGGGGCATGGATAGGCTAAGTAGAAAAATTATTTTTCCCAGGGCATAGGTTTAAAGTGAGAGGGGAAAGATATAAAGGGGTCCCAAGGGGCAATTTTTTCCACACATAGAAGGTGGTGCGTGTATGGAATGAACTGCCAAAGGAAGTGGAGGAGGCTAGTGCAATTCCAGCATTTAAAAGGCATCTGGGTGGGTACAAATGCTGGGAAAGGGGACTAGATGAATTTAAGATATCTGGTCAGCATAGACGAGTTGGAACGAAGGGTCTTTTACCATGCTGTACAACTCTATCACTATGTCTGATGCTCCTTGATTGACCCCTACACTACACACCCAATAGTGTGTTTGTTTTGCCACTGAGGTTTTTTTTTCACCTCTACCCATAAGGTTTCATTTCATGATCCTTCCAAAATATCATCCCTCTTCACTACTTTAATTGATTCCTTCAGCAACTCCCCTTCTATTCCCTTCTTTATCTTGTCTGAATACCCTATTAACCAGGAATGCTGAGTTGCCAACCCTGTCCATCGTTGAGTCAAATCTCGAATGTAACAACATCATATTCCCACAAGCCTATCTGTGCCCTCAGTTCATCTACCTGATTGCTCAGACTCCTTACATTAAAATACATTCCATTTAGCCTTGCTAAACTCATTTCTTCCTTAGCCAACCTATATTTATTTCCTCTGTCTTCCAGACTCTAATTCTAACTCAGCTTCTCTCCGTTCTGAACTACTTGTCAGGATCCCCTGCTAATCTAGTTTAAATCCAACTCAACAGCATTAGTACATATCAAAAAGGTAAAATGGATCATCGCAGTCTTAACAGTTAAGATATCCAAATATTGCTGCACATCATGGAGGGAAGTGGACATAATGGTTTATGGCACAGATTGTTCGCAAAAATAAGAAGTGGGGGATTATGTATGCATGATCTTGTGATGATTGCCTGCTTTAGTAAAAGATAGTGAAACCCTACAGTATTCAAATAATCCAGATCTGGCTAAACTATTCTCCAAAGCAAACCACATAGTAATGAAATACAAACACAAATGAAAAGCAAGATAGTTCCGAAAAATTCTGAAAACTCCATAGGCTAATGGAGTGAATGTTTTATTGACTTAAAAAAAGTCATCCCCAGTCTCTTATGAATTTGTTTACAGTCAGTTCTACTAAAATGTGTAGTTCCATTCCCATGCAATCCTGTAATAGCAGCACCATTTAAACTAATCAGGCCGGAATCATGTTATAACCAATACACACTGTAAAACTTTGTGTTTTATAAACAATCCCCAATTCAACAATCGTGTTATAACAAATTCATGTTAACGAAATACACATTACAACCCTTTCTAATCACACTATCTCCTGTGCTGAGCAAATTTGAGGGCAATGTTGATAAACAAGGCAAAGTAGTTATTTCCATTGTCATTCAATGGTCTGAATTTTAGAACACAAATATCATTTAGTTTAGCAGTTGGAGGTTTTAAATCCAAAGCAAAGGGTCACAGAAAGGATAGCTGCTAATTAATCCATTGAAGAATTCTCAAGAAATTTGTTCATTCAGAATGTGGAACTAAGAGTCATAGAGATATACAGCATGAAAACAGACCTTTCGGTCCAACTCGTCCATGCTGACCAGACAGCCAAATAAATCTAGTCCCACTTGTGAGCATTTAGCCCATATCTCTCTAAATCCTTCCTTTTCATATATCCATCCAGATGTCTTTTAATTGTTGTAAATTGCACTAGCCTCCAGCACTTCCTCTGGCAGCTCATTCCATACATGGACTACCCTCTGCGCGAAAAAGTTGCCCTTTCAGTTCATTTTAAATCTTTCCCCTCTCACCTTAAATCTATGCCCTCCCTTTTTGGGCTCCCCACCTCAGGGAAAAGACCTTATCGATCTACCCTGTCCATGCCCCTCATGATTTTATAAATCTCATAAGATCACCCCTCAGCCTCTGACACTCAAGGGAAAATAGCCCCACCCTATTCAGCCTCCCCCCTTCATTCGAGCCCTCTAATCCTGGCAACACCCTCGTAAACCCTTTCAAGTTTCACAACATCCTTCCTATATCAGGGAGTATATACAGATGTACTTAAGTAAGAGCGAGCTCAATAGGAGGCAAAAAATAACAGAAATTTATCATGATATGGTGAGATAAAGTAGGGTGTGAAGAAGATTCATGTGGAGTACAAACACGAGCATAGCTCCATTGTATCAGATAACTTGTTTCTCTTCTGGTGAAAGATCACTGATCTGAAACTTGAACTCATTTCCCTCCACAGATGCTGCCTTACCTACTGAGTATTTTCAATGTATCTTGTTTCCATTTCAGATTGCCAGCCTCCATAATGTTTGCTTTTCATTGGCCTTTTCCTTGAAGTTTGTTCTATGTCGCCTCAAATTAGTCTAATGTTAACACATATAACGAATACTCTTCTGTCTCTTTATGAAAATACATTCTACTCCATCCAAAATCCAATTGATCTCCAGAGAAATGCAGAACAAATTTTAAAACTCCAGGTCAAGTAAGGGGAAAATACCCCTTTTCCAATCAGAGTAATCAAAACAAGTTAAAGAGATCACCCTTGTCCAAATTTGTTGTAGTACTTACATTCTGCAAACAATTATTTCCAACCAAACAAGAAATCATCTGAAGAGAAAAAGTGAGGACTGCAGATACTTGAGATCAGAGTCAAGAGTGTGGTGCTGGAAAAGCACAGCGGGTCAGGCAGCATCCGAGGAGCAGGAGAATCGACGTTTCGGGCATTCCTGATGAAGGGCTTCTGCCCGAAACATTGATTCTCCTGCTCCTTGGATGCTGCCTGATCTACTGTGCTTTCCCAGCACTACACATACAACAAGAAATCATCCAAGTCCAGTCAGAAGAATTCAGTCAGTTGACACCTACCACAAACTAGTATTGCAGAGAATCCAAGATTCCATGAAATAAACCACCTCCTGACACCTAAACTAGATGTGGTCTTATATAACAAAGTTGCAACATCTGGTCCTTCCTTAACTTGAACAAACTGAACTGGAACAAAACATATCCTCTTCATGATCTTATAAACCTCAAATCAGACCATTTTGAAATCTATGCATCTCACAAATGCAGGGTCTTGATTTATTGGAGTTATCTTGATAATGGAGATGCCTCATGCTCAAAATTAGCATGATTGCTCTCTGCTGTATCCTGCCCAAAGTCACCAAACTTGAGATAACCAAAACTGGACATCATATTCAAAGTGAGGTCTGGTCAAATTCAGTTTAGGAGAGTGGTCCAAGAAATGGCTAATGAAATTCAATGTGAGCAAAAGTGAGGTCTTGCACATCAGAAAGAAAGAATACAGGGACGGACTATTTTCAACACCTCACTTGCTTTAGTTATAATTTCATTCATGAATCCTGATGGGTATACATAAACACACATATATGCACAATGATTTAAACGTCATTTGAGAGTCACCTGTTCAATCTCCTCACATATCAAAATTCACTTGAAGTAGAGGAACATTGTCCACAGGCATAAAACCAACGCATGCCTTAAAATTACCTCCAAAAATGCAAATAGAGACCCACATGTAGATCAATGAAATTGAAGGGCAGGGGTCCCATTTAACCTTGCAGGACATGAATGCTAATATAGTTAAACAGATTTAAATCCATCTACAATGGCCTTATGCCAATGTGGTCAAGGCAATCCTCAACCCAGTTCAAAATATTCTGATAATACAATATCAGAAGCTGTGGCTTGCAGAAGCTTGGTTTGGTACTTATCTAAAGCACTTTGAAAGTCCAAGTAAACAATAATAGGGGCTCAGTGATTAGCACTGCTGCCTCATAGCACCAAGGACTTGGGTTTAATTCCACGCTTGGGCAACTGTGTGTGGAGTTTGCATATCCTCCCCATTTCTGCATAGGTTTTCTCTGGATACTCAGATTTCCTCTTACAGTCCAAAGATGTACAAGCTCAGTGGATTAGCCATAGAAAATGCAGGGTTAGAGGGATAGGGTTGGGGGTGGTATCTGGGTAGAATGTTCAGTAAGTAAGAAACAAACGAGAGACAAAAGTAGAAATTGGGCCGATCCAAATTGATGCAGGAAGGCTAGTGATGGGAGATAAGGAAACAGCTGAAGAACTTAATAAATACTTCGTGTCAGTCTTCACTGTGGAAAACATGAGTAATATCCCAACAATTAAGGAGAGTCAAGAAGCAGAGTTGAGTACGGTAGCCATCACAAAAGACAAAGTACGAGAAAAGCTAAAATGTCTGAAAATTGATAAACCTCCTGGCTACATCCTAGACTTCTGAGGGAGGTGGCTGAAGAAATAGTGGAGGCATTGGCTGTAATCTTTCAAAAATCACTGGAGTCAGGGAAAGTACCAGATGATTGGAAAATCGCTGTTGTAACCCCTTGTTCAAGAAAGGATCGAGACAAAAGATGGAAAATTATTGGCCAATTAGCCTAACCTCGGTTGTAAGTAAAATTCTAGAATCCACCATTAAGGATGAGATTTCCAAATTCTTGGAATTGCAGGGTTGGATTAGAACAAATCAGCATGGATTTAGTAAGGGGATGTTGTGCCTGACAAACCTGTTAGAATTCTTTGAAGAGGTAACAAGTAGGTTAGACCAGGGAAGCCCAGTGGATTTTATCTACCAAGACTTCCAAAAGGCCTTTGATAAGGTGCCTCACGGGAGGTTGAGTAAGGTCAGGGGCTCATGGTGTTCGAAGTGAGCTACTGGCATGGATTGATGTTTGGCTGAACGACAGAAGGCAGAGAGTTGGGATAAAAGGTTCTTTTTCGGAATAGCAACTAGTGATAACTGGTGCCCCGCAGGGTTCAGTGTTGGGGCCGCAGCTGTTCACTTTATATATTAATGATCTGGATGAAGGGACTCTGGACATTCTGGCAAAGTTTGACGATGATACGAAGTTAGGCGGACAGCAGGTAGTTCTGAGGAGGTGGGGAGGCTGCAGAAAGATTTAGACAGTTTAGGAGAGTGGTCCAAGAAATGGCTGATGAAATTCAATGTGAGCAAATGCGAGGTCTTGCACATCAGAAAAAAAAATACAGGGACGGACTATTTTCTAAACAGTGAGAAAATTCTTAAGCCAATGTACAAAGGGATCTGGGAATGCTAGTCCAGAATCCTGTAAAGGATGACTTGAAGGTTGAGTCTGTGGTTAAGAAAGCAAATGTAATGTTGCCATTTATCTCAAGAGGGCTGAAATGTAAAAGCAGCGATGTGCTACTGAGACTTTATAAAGCTCTGGTTAGGCCCCATTTGGAGTACTGTGACCAGTTTTGGGCCCCACACCTCAGGAAGGACATAGTGGCAATGGAGCGTGTCCAGCGGAGATTCACACAGATGATCACTGGAATGGTAGGCCTAACATAAGATGAATGGCTGAGGATCCTGGGATTGTATTCATTAGAGTTTAGAAGGTTGAGGGGAGATCTAATAGAAACTTAGAAGATAATGCATGGCTTAGAAAGGGTGGATGCCGGGAATTTGTTTCAGTCAAGCGGGAATACTAGGATCCATGGACACAGCCTTAGAATTAGAGGGGGTCAATTTAAAACATAAATGAGGAGACATTTCTTCCAGCCAGAGAGTGGTGGGCCTGTGGAACTCATTGCCATGGAGCGCAGTGGAGGCTGGGACATGAAATGTCTTATCTGCAGAGATTGATCAACTCTTAATCTCACAAGGAATTAAAGGATACAGGAGAGTGCGGTTAAGTGGCGCTGAAATGCCCATCAGCCACGATTGAATGACTCGATGGGCTGAATGGCCTTACTTCCACTCCTATGCCTTATGGTCTTCACAATGTCGATGTGGACTCAATGGGCCAAATGGCCTGCTTCCATACTGTATGGATTCTACGATAATGGGCTTGCCTCATCCACAACCTTGTGACTTCAATAAGATACAACTGATTTTAAAACAGAACCTTTTCAGAAATTCATACAGGTTGCCCCTTGCATATAACGATCTATTCAACCAATCATATCGTGCACCCTGTTAATCGTCTCACTTATTTTCATGGTTACAAATGTCAAATCAAAGGAGCCTGGATCATCAGGATTGCCTTGACACTTTCTGAAAAGAAAATTGGGGGAGGACACTAGCTTCCCTTATGTTTATGAGACGTTTACCAAGTGCTGTAAGTTATTCAATCTACGACCAGGATTTTATACAGCACGTGACCCATCCCTCCCAAGGCACTCAGTCGAAGGATGCAGTTTTTTTTCATTTCAATACATTTGAAAATGTGTTTTGCTCTACTGAAGCTATAATGTGGATTTTCCGGCCTTAAGGCCACTAATTCCTCTGCTCTCCTATCATTCCTCAAGAGCTCTAAATTCCACTATTCCTAAATAATTTCACACAATAAAAATTAAGAAAATTATTAGATCCAATTTCCACTGGCATGGCAAATCCATTCTATTTCAGAACCAGTACATGCAGAACATTTCTCAGCAAATCCAACAGCATTCTATTAAGATTTTATCAAAGCACAATGTGTGTTTGTTACTTTCCTACTCTGACCTCTCAAAAACACCCAATAGCAAACAGTGTGTCCTTCCAGACTTTGGTACTGCTGTACAATCTGTTTGAATTCTGATACTTAATGTGCAATGTTGATATTGCACACACAATATAAACTGGTAACATATTACAAATTTCAGAATCTAAACAATAACAATGCGGCTTTATCAAACTGCTTCAGGAGTTGTAGAAAAGATGTTAGCCAGATCGTTGCTAACAAGGAACCACTAACACAAGTGACATTTTCTGGACCGAACCAATAGATGAACAAGACTAATTCTCAAGTGTCTTGATCAATGCTATGGAAACAGAAGTAACTAAGTCACCTAATTGCCAAATTCACTGTTACTTTATCCAACATACAAAACGTTTTGACACACGTGGACCATGCTAAGTATTACTTTTAAAAAGTCAGCTCAGCAGGTGGTGAATACCAGCAGATTGAATGTGCCCAGCCATGCTTTTATTTTAGCTATTATTTTTCCCAAAACATTCAACAATTTATTTGAGACTGCCTCAAACAAACAAGTTATATGTGATCGCCTTCAAAGCTCAATGCAAACAAGCAGTTAACACCACTACTGTATTATAGATATTATTGTTGTATGCAGCATGGAAACTCCGTAACTTAACCTTTCGTTTTTCTTCTCTTTGAGGAAACTTCCAACTTCTATTTAACCTTCAAGATTGAAATGGATGAGAAACTACATACCTGGGAGGTACAAGAGTGAATCCATCACCACTTATTAGTGTGATGACCCAGTGATGTATCAACAAGCTGTATAACTGTGGCTAGAGAGTTTGGTTTTCTGACCTAAAATTTGTCGTTGGCAGAAAATTATGGCAAGTTCACCGTGCTTCAACATAAAAAGTAGAATTAAACCTCAAAATAACATAAGGCATACAATTTAGAATTACTGACATTTTCTTTACTGTGAAATGAAACTGATGGGAAATGGAAATTTTCCCCACTTCAGACATTCTTGCCCAAAAATAAGCACTCTTGGACAAGATACATAACAACTGAACTAATGGTGACTAAACAAGTAGAATCAGTTATCCATTGAGTATGATATGTGAAATGATATGGTCAGTCCTATTTCAATCTAGGTGTTCAAGCAACAATCAAACAGGTAATAGTGTTAGCTAGTCTCAAAGAAAGCTTGTACTGTGCTTGTAATATTAGTTCTCTCTCCAAATAGATCCTGAGTTTCTTGAGCAAACTCTATGTGAAGAACACTACACATGTGCTCATGTTGCTTTCCTGAACCTGTGGCCATCCTTTCTCAGAGACCTTGATGCAAACGCCAGGTGAGAGAGATGAATGAGTGTCAACATATCTCAATTAAAATACAAAAGAAATGTATCTATATGCCTAAAAACAGGCAATACCCCATTGTAATAAAGGCACCTTATAAGTAATATAATACATTTATTGATGCAAATAATGCCCAGCTGGCTAAGAGTTCCATTCATAGACTGATTTGTATGTTCAACCTCAGACAACATGAATATCTTAAAATCCAAAGTACACTCAGCTGAGGATTGGCAAAAGTGACATTTATGGAATACTTAACTGAGTACTTGAAATGTCGTGGCACACACAGGCATAGGCCACGTGCTGGAAAATGGGATGAGAATACAGAAACACAGAATTTTACAGTTCAGAGGTGGTCACTTGACCAGCTCCTGAAAGAGTTATGTAGCTGGTCCGTTCTCCAACTCTATCTCCATAACCTTCTCACTTCATCACTTTCAAAATATATCCAGCTCTCTTTTGAAACCTCCTATGAAATTTGCCTCACCACGCTCCCAGGCAGCATATCCCAAATCCTAGCAACTCTGAGGAAAGAGATTACTCCTCATCTTACTCCTGGTTTTCTTGCTGTCTTGAAATTGGGATCCCGAGTTACTGACGTACCAACTAGTGGAAACAGTGCATCCTTCTTCATCCTGTCAAAATTGTTGATAATTTTGAACACCTCAATAAGGTTACCTATTAATCTTCTCTACTTCAAGGAGAATAAGCCCAATCTCTCCACGATTTCCTTGTACCTAAACTCCTTCCTTCCTGGTATCATTCTCGAAAATCTTGCTTGGAGGTCTCAACAGAGCTTGAACATCTTTCCTTGACTAAACTGCCCAGAACTGAACACAGTACTCCAAATGTGGTGAGACCAATGATTGTAGGGGTACAGCAACACTTCCTCGCTTTTATACTCTATGCCTCTATTTATAAACCAAAGGATCCTATATGCCTTCTTAACAATTGTTTCAACATGCCCAGCCACCTTAAGAGAATCATGGGTATGAACCCAGAGGTCCCTCTGCTCCTGTACTCCCCTAAACATCATACTATTGAGTCTGTATTGTCTCTCCATGCTTCTTCGACCAAAATGCATTACTCACGTTTCTCGACATTGAAGAGCATTTACCAGGAGTCTGCCCAAGTTCTCAACTTAACAATATGTCTTTGAAGTCACTCAGCATCATCCTCTCAATTCACTATTCTCCCTCGCTTAATATCCTCTGCAAATTTAGAGAGTTTGCCCTCATCACCCATCTCTAAATCGTTTTTATAAATCAGAAAAAGCAAAGGTCCCAACACCGATCCCTGAGAAACACCACTTCCAACTCTTCTCCTCTGAGAAATGCCCATCGACACCTATCCGCTGTTTCCTATCTTTCAGCCAACATGTAAATCCATGCTCCCAAGGACCCATCAATCCCGAACATTTCTCATTTACTAACCAAGCTGTCATGCAGTATTGTATTAAATGTTTTCTGCAAGTCCAAATATACAACATCCACAGCACTACCCTCAACTATCTGTGTCATCTCAAATAACTTAGTCATAGAGATGTACAGTATAGAAACAGACCCTTCGGTCCAACTGGTCCACGCCAACACAATATTCCAAAAGTGGCTGAACCAATGTCCTGTACAGCCACAACACTACCTCCCAACTCCAATACTCAATGCTCTGGCCAATAAAGGAATGCCTTCTTCACTACCCTATCTACCTGCAATTCCACTTTCAAGGAATAATGAACCTGCACTCCAAGGTCTCTGTTGAGCAACATTCCCCAAGACCTTACAGTTAAATATGTTAGTCCTGCCCTGATTTGCCTTTCCAAAATGCAGCACCTCACATTTACCTAAATTAAACTCCATCTGCCACTCTTCAGCCCATTCGTCCATCTGATCAAGATCCCATTGTACTCTGAGGTAACCTTCTTCGCTGCCCATCACTCCAAATTTGGAGTCATCTGCAACTTACTAACTATACCTCCGATGTTCACATTCAAATCATTGATATCAATGACAAAATGCAGTGGACCCAGTACTGACTTTTGTGGTACACCATTGGTCACAGGCCTCCAGTCTGAAAAGCAACCCATCTCCACGACCTTCTATCTTCAAGCCAGTTCTGTATCCATATGGCTAGTTCTCACTGTAAATCCATGCGATCTAACATTGCTAACCAGTCTACTATGGGGGACCTTGTCGAACACCTTACTGAAGTCCATATAGATCATGTCCACTGCCTCATCTGTAAATCTGGCCTCCATCTGTTTTCCCACTATTGATGTCAAATTGACAGGTCTCTAGTTTCCTGGGTTATTCTTTGTCTCTTTCTTAAACAACGGTATCACTCTGTCCTCATCAATCCGCTTTGTTACTTCTTCAAATAGCTCAATCAAGTTTGTGAGCCATGTTAACTCGCCCTAATCAGTCCTTGCCTTTCCAAATACATGTAAACCCTGTTCCTCAGGATTCCCTCCAACAACTTGCCCACCAGTGACATCAGGCTCGCCGGTCTATAGTTCCTTGGCTTTTCCTTACCATCTTTCTTAAGAAGTGGCACCACGTTAGCCAACCTCCAGCACCTCACCTGCGATTATCAATTATACAAATATCTCAGCAAGGGCCCCAGCAATCACTTCCCTAGCTTCCCACAGAGTTGTTGGGTACACCTCATCATGTCCAGGAGATTTATTCGTCTTTATGCATTTTAAGACATCCAGCACCTCTTCCTCTGTCTTGTGGATATTTTTCAATAGGTCACCATTGAGTTCCCCACATTCTATATCTTCCACGTCCTTCTCCACAGTAAACACTTGTTTAGTATCTCCCCCATCTCCTACAGTTGCACACAAAGGCTACCTTGCTGATCTTTGAGGGGCCATATTCTCTCCCTAATTACTCTTTTGTCCTTAATGTACTTTTAAAAATCCCTTTGGATTGTCCTTAATCCTATTTGCAAAGCTATCTCATGTGCCCTTTCTGCCCTCCTGATTGCCCTCTTAAGCGTACTCTTACTGTTTTTGTACTCCAAGGATTCACTCAATCTCTGCTGCCTATACCTGACATGCTTTTTTTTACCAAAACCTCAATTTCTTTAGTCATCTAACATTCTCAACACCCAATTAAATTTGTCAGATATGCCCTGCCCTTGACAAAGCCATATTGATAATCTAGTATTAACTTATTTTACTCCAAGTGCATACTTACCTCATCTGTAAATCTGGCCTCCATCTGTTTTCCCACTATTGATGTCAAATTGACAGGTCTCTAGTTTCCTGGGTTATTCTTTGTCTCTTTCTTAAACAACGGTATCACATTTACAATCCTCCAGTCCCCTGGGACTCATCCTATGTTCAGAGGGGCCCGGAAAATTTCTGTCAACAGATCCGCAGTTTGCTCCCATAACTCTCTCAGCAATCTAGGATGCACCTCATCTGGGCCTGGTGACTTGGCTACCTGGAGTGCAGACAGCCTTTTTAGGACCTGTTCTCTATCATTTACCATTTAGTTGCTCAACACACACATTTTCAACCAGGCCACTGTGACCATCTGTAATTTTGTAAAGACAGAAGCATAGTAGTGTTCTTTTAGTACCACTGTCATTGACCCCACTCTGTCTTTCACTTTTACTATTAATACACTTGAAGAATATTTTACTGTTTGGTTTAGCAGAGCCTGACATTGTTTCCTCATTCTTCCTCTTAGCCCTTCTCATGCATTTGAGATACTCTTTCTGATTTCTATTGATATTATTATTCTCATCAATCATTTGCCCACCTTTTCTTCCTTAGTTTCTCAACAATATCTTTAATCAGGCAAGATACTCTTGCTTTAGTTACCCTGTATTTATTTCTCACAGGTATGTACCTAGCTTGCACTCTATTTGTCTCCCTTTCTGAAATTCTCCCATTTTTCATCCACTGTTTTATCCACCAAATGCACTTCCAATCAACACACTCCAGTTCAACTTCCAATTCCCAACAATCTGTCCTTTTCCAATTTCGATTCTTAGCATTGACTGATTTTCACCCCATTTAGATACTTGTATCCGACACGTGCATTATGGGCCAAAGAGTCTCTTTCTATACTGTAAAGCTCTGACATTTTACCATGCATCAGAAACAGCAACCTTTTTGTATCCATATTTCTTGTAATCCTCACTGCATCATTCCTGTTCAAGGGCACAAGTTCACCAAGTTCCATTCATTTGTGAGCTAATAGAAAAGAGAGAACTAAAAGCCAACACTTACTATTCTGGTCACAACATGGTACAAACAATTGTCTCCTGCCTTAAACACAATGTGATTACATTAATATGATGTGCACAACGCTAATACTTTATAATGGAGATTTTTTTAAAATGTGGTACAGTAATCCGAATATCCTTGTCCGAGAATTTGGTAAATGCACAATGTTGTACCATTCGAGCCTAATCAGGGAAGTCCGAGCTTGCATCGCTCATCTGTATTGAGCTGAACATTGCATACAAAGAACTGCCGTTTGACCAGGTTTTATTTTGCTCTAAAGTAATCAGTAAAGATAACTCCAACAACGATCGGTTGCCCGGCCGCTGCTGGGCTAGATATCAGGCGAGGACATCTTGCCATGCTTTTCTCCTCCACAATTTCTCTCTCATCTCCGAGCAGCAAACACAAACTGATACAAATATAAAGTTAGTTGAAAATGTGTTGCTGGAAAAGCAATGAAGAATTCCTGAAGAAGGGCTCATGCCCGAAACGTCGATTCTCCTGCTCCTTGGATGCTGCCTGACCTGCTGCGCTTTTCCAGCAACACATTTTCAGCTCTGATCTCCAGCATTCGCAGTCCTCACTTTCTCCCACAAATATGAAGTTAGCAGAGATCAGCCAGCAACCTGGCTGAGTAGAGTATGCAATCAAACGCCCCGTCTAGCTATTTTTTGAGAGGTGGTATTGAAACAAGCAGCATCAAGTGAACTGTTTGTTACATTTGTTACTGGGCTGTGCACTTTCATGCACGTCCTTCCTTTGCCTTATTTACTGCGAGAGCGAGCAAACAAGCAACAGCAGCAACTAACGGGCGACCCCCACGCTTTTGAGCAAGATAGTCTTCAGATTCGTTGCTGTAATTGGTGCTGCTGCCTGGAATGTATGTGCTCAGGGCTCAGGAGAGGATCGTTCCACAATCCCGGAACGGATTCCCACCTCCTGAACCGGATTCCCATTTCCACCCCTCAGCCCCAGCCACCCACCTCCCTCAACACGAGCTGACTCCAACTCCAACCCCCACCCACCCACCCACCGTCTGACTGGGCGAGACGTCTCCAACCGCCACCATCGCCTCTCATTTAATTCCAAACAAAAACACACACAAATAAAGTCTGTTTACCACCATTTTCAGAGCAAAAAAAATGTGCTTGCAATGCGACGGCACAGAAGGGCAGACTTAAAATGGACCAGTGAACGAAACACATACACATCGAATATCCCTGACTCTCCAACAGAGCGGATTGTATGTGTATTTTTAAAGAGATCACACCAAGCCAGCGGGGTAGGAAAACTATCGAAACCCACAAAAAAAATGCACCAAACGTTAAGTGATAGGGATAGATTTCACCCCCAAACATGAGCCATTTGTTGCACCAGATCCGAGATAAAACGCTACTCAGATTCGATTCCACGATTGCAATTTTTTAAAAATGTACACATCCAGAGGCGTTAAAATAATTTTTCATCCCACCCCACACCTTTCTCGATTTGACCGGAGCACACCTCCTCGCGGATTTTTTTTGTTCCCTCAGTTTTTTTTTCTTGCGCCGAGTCCGCCATTATTACATGCAGCCATCCTGCGTGAGGCGCACAACGCAAACACACACACAGAGAGGCAGCCACTCGCTTCAAATAAAAACACCCACACTGCCCACCTCCAAATTTCAACTACCCCTGAAATTAATGAGCTAAACCGAGCAACGAATTTCCCACTCCCGCAGGCCCAACATCAACGACATTTCGAAGCCCCCCTCCTTCAAAAAAAAGTGCGGAAATACCTGCGCCACGGCTGCTCAAGAGACACCAGCGGCAGCGCCAGCTCCAGATGCCGGCGGTTCCACTCAGGATCACAAACCTCACTTTCCGAGCAGCGCTACAAACTGAGCGCTCCGCGTGATTGACAGGGCCAAGGGTGGGGGGCGTGGCTACTGAGGGACTGGAAAGGGTAAGCGGGAGGAGGCGGGGCCCAGCGGGCAGATTGACAGGGAAAAGGGGGGCGGATCACCGCGCCCGATTGACCGGAGGAAGGGGCGGGGTTGCTCCGTCTGATGGACAGCTCGGGGGGGGAGGCGGCTCCGGAGGTCTGATTGACAGTTGGAAGGCGAGGAGGGGCAAGTGCCGCTCCCCCAACTCCGTCTGCCGAACCAGAGGGAGCGGGGCGGGGTTAGGCAGACAAAAACCATTCCAACAATCACCGCCTTCTGTCAGCGCGTGGTGTGCGCCCGCCCGCTCGCCTTTTTTTTATTGTTTTAGTGATTCGTAGGGGAGCGGGTGGGAATACAAAACCTGATTAAAAGGGAAGTACGCGGTCGGTAATTTAACGGAAAAAAACGTACAAACACCTGTAGAACAGAAAATCCTCAAAAAGTGTGCCTTCAAAAGCAAGATAAATATTAAAACCAGAAACTGATGTCGAAAATTTGAAACAAGAACAGAAATTGCTGGAGATATTGAGATCTGGTAGCATTTGTGGAGAGAAAGCAGTTAACGTTTAGCGTGCAGCTCCCCTTCAGATAAATCTTAATGTATGGGAAAAGGATAAGCAAAAGGACATTCTTTGAATAAAACATTTAAGCATGCTTGTGTTACTGCGTAAAAGTGTGTGTAAATTGTTAAATCACTAAGAAAATTTGTGGAATTGCTGACAAATAAAACACTTGTGCAGAGCACAGTTAAAACGAATGGGTTTGCTCAATAGTAGGCCTCACACATACTCCTAAATTAAATCCATCACTGAACAACAGATCCATTCATCAGACAATGTCAGGTGTACTGAAAAAATGCTATTTGTTTGAAGTTACAGAGAAATGAAATACTACTCACTTAGCCTAAACTCCTGCAAGGAATACTGGGGTAATAATTTCAGCAGCGAGGTTCATACAGGTAGCTGGCCTGGATGCGAATGCTAGCCAGAAGGAGTGAGAGTTATTTGAGGTTACAGTGAGTTCAGAGTCAAGAGTGCTCACCTCTGTCCAAGGACCCAAAGGATCTTTCCACATCTGACAGAAATTTACCTGTACCGCCACAAATGTCATCTACTGCATCCATTGCACCTGATGTAGTCTCCTCGACATGGGGGAGATAGGACGCCTACTTGAGGATCATTTTAGAGAACAACTCTGGGACACCCACATCAACCGGCCCCCACCGTCCCGTAGCTAAACACTCCAACTCCCCCTCCCACTCCATCAAGGAGGGTGTCATCGAGCATGTGCAAGGGGAAATTGCAGTCTTTGAAGAAGGTGGCCATCTGAGATTTTCTTTGGTGGAATTGGTCATCCTGGAAACAGATGCTTCTGCCACCTCTGCCGCACCTGTTCCCAGGATGACCACATCCGACAGAAATTTACCTGTATCTCCACTAATGTATCCGTTCCAACTGATGTGGTCTCCCCTACATTGGGGAGACAGGACGCCGGCAGATCGTTTCAGAGAACATCTCTGGGACAACCGCACCAACCAACTCCACCATCCAATTGGTGAACACTTCAACTCCCTGTCCCACTCCACCAAAGTCATGCAGGTTCTGGGCCTCCTCCATCGCCAAGCCCTAACCACCCAATGCCTGGAGGAAGAATGCCTCCTTTTCCACCTTGGAACCCTGCAACTTCATGAGAATAAGGTGGATTTTACCAGTTTCCTCATTTCTCCTCCCCTCACCTTAGCCTAATCCCAAGCCTCCGAATCGGCACTTCCCTCCTAACCTGAACCATCTATCTGCTCCACCCTCCTCTCTGACCTATCACCTTCTCCCCCACTTTCATCTACTTAATGCATGCTCAGGTGCCTTCCCTACAACCCAGCCCCCCAAACCCAGCATCACCCTCCTCCCATTTACCTCTCAGCCCCTCGGCCCACAAACCTCATTCCTGATGAAGGGCTTATGCCTGAAACGTTGATTCTCCTGCTCCTCGGATGCTGCCTGACATGCTGTGCATTTTCAGTACCACACTCTCGATTATTGGTGCTATATTGTTATTATTGTAGAGTGCATATTGTGAGGTAATTGGATGCTCAGAGCGACTGTATGTTAGTAAATTGAGTATTATTTGTTGGATACTGTATATGGAGTTTATAGTGCAGTATTGGTGGTTCCTTTTCTGGTAGCTCTACAAATTTTTGTTCTCTTCTCATGATAAACCTACCTCTACTACACCCTCAGGCAATGTATTCCATACATAATCACTCATCTTGTAAAACAAGATCTTAACGTCACCATTAATACTTTTGCCAATCTTGAACCTGTTTCGGAACAGTTTCCCCCTCTCTATCTAGACATTTTGTGATTTGAAACCCTCTATCAAATCTCCTCTTAATCATTTCTCCAAGGAGAAAAACACCAGCTTCTCCAATCTGTCCACATGAATGAAAATCCTCTTTGTTGGAATTATTTTCATAAATCCTTTCTGCATCTCTCCTACTCTTTCCGAAAGTATGCTGCCCAGAACTGCACAGTAATACATTTGAGGCCAAACTAGTTTTCATGCACATTGATCATAACTGTACCCAATGCCTGTGATTATGAAACCTAGAATCCTGTTTATTTTATTCACTCCTCTCACCTGCTCTGTGACTCTCAATATTCCACATATAACCACACTCTCTATTCCTGCATTTTCTTTTGTATTGTGCCCTTATTTATTTGGCTTCTTTTCATTTTTCCAACCAAAATCACTTCACACTTCTCTGCAGATTTCTCTAAGTTTGTTCACTTATTCCACCAACCTTCGTATGTCCTTTTGAAGTTTGTCATTATCTTCCTTACAATTCACGTTACTTCTATGAGGATACACAATGGTGCTGTTTGGGAGCAATTTGCCGAATTTTGACCCATTAACAGTGAAGGAATGGCAATATGGTTCTAAGTCAGAGTGATGTGTCACTTTCAGGGGAACTTATAGGTGTCAGTGTTCCCATGCATTTTCTGCCCTTGTTCTTCAAAGTGCTAAAGATTGCAGTTTGGAAAGTGCTGTCAAAGCAACGTTGGTGATTTTCTCCAGTCCACATTTAGATGGTATATGCTCAGTTGACTGGATGGCTGGTTTGCAATGTAATGTAGCACGAACAGTATGGGTGCAATTCTTAAACTAGTTGAGTAACCAGGAAGGATTCTCCTTCTCAACCTCTCCTCTTGCCTGAGGTGTGGTGACCTTCAGGTTAAATCGCTACCAGTCATCTTTCTCTAATGAAAGAGCAGCCCTTTGGTCGCTTGGACTATGGCCACTTTACCTTTACTTTTTAGAATTTAATTGAACCTGAATAACAATTTATAGAAATGAGCGTACTTTTTCTGATCTTCTGTATGATGGTAATGTAAAGAATGTGAAGTGTTTCCATGTGTTCTACACAGCAGAATCAAACTAAAGAAAAACAAACTATTAGTGATAAATAAGCATCTGATTTAATTGGAATTTCATCAAGTAAGCAAGGATTGAGACATGAGATCAAAGCATCTATCATTAAATCCATATTATTTCTGCTTCCCTTCTCATTTTCAAAAAGAAGCAAAAATATCTATCAACCACTTTTTTATTCACCCCGGGACACGATCATCATGGCTGGGTCAGTATTTATTGCCCATCCCAAGTTGCCCTTGATAAGGTGTTGGTGAGCTGGCCTTGTTGAACTGCTGCAGTCCATGACCATCACCCTTACTCATCATTAGGGGGACGCAATGGCCCAGTGGTATTATTGCTGGACTGTTAATCCAGAAATCCAGTTAATATTTTGGGGACC
The DNA here is from genome assembly GCF_004010195.1 of Chiloscyllium plagiosum. Taxonomy (NCBI): domain Eukaryota; kingdom Metazoa; phylum Chordata; class Chondrichthyes; order Orectolobiformes; family Hemiscylliidae; genus Chiloscyllium; species Chiloscyllium plagiosum. Next base: position 10,251 of record NW_025213514.1, on the reverse strand, counting down.
CAGGTTCAATCCATGACGGCAGATGGTGGAATTTGAAGTCAATAAAAGTCTGGACTTAAGAGTCTAATGATGACCATGAATCCATTGTCAATTATTGGAAAAAACACATCTGGTACACCAGTGCCCTTTAGGGAAGGGAATCTGCCATCATCATCTGGTGTGGCCTACATGTGACTCCAGATTCATCGCAATATGGTTGACACTTTACTGCCCTCTGGGATGCGCAATAAACATTGGCTTAACCAACAACACCCTCATCCTATGAATTAAAAAAAAACCTCAAGAGCCAATTAGAAATAGGATCAAGAGTCCTTCCAACCAATTACGAATAAGTCTCATGCTTAAGCCAATCAGAATGTAATGCTGTAAATGACCTTGCTGAGGATTGCAACTTAGAAAAAGTTCATGAGCAGCAGCTTTCAATGGTCAAGGTGCGCATGTGAGAAAGTTATTCTGCGTCCAGCTGAGAGACCAAAGTTCTTGAGGCATTGCAGGCAGTGGGGGAGGCAGGGAAAGAAAGAAAGAGAGAGAATCTGAAGCAGAAACCAAGAGTCACAGTAGGCTTGTAAAGAGTCTACCCTGCTCTTACAATTGTACAATAAACTTATAGTAATTTTATAACTAAATAAAAGTTTCCTGAGTGACTACACCAGATTGTCTCTTGTTGCCTTATTGGTTCAAGTCTGAAATGAGCAAATTAATATTGAGATTTGAATACTAGAACTCTTAAAAACTTATGCCCCATTATGTTGATGATGGGAATTCAGTGATGGTTATGCCTTTAATTGTCATGGGGTTTGACTATTTATTGTTGGAGATAGCTATTCTCTGGTGCTTGGGTGGCACAAATTTTATTTACCATATCTCAGCTCAAGATTAAATGGTCCATGCTTTGCTGCTTCAGTATCTAAACAGACTGCTTCAGTATCTAAACACTTGTGAATGGTTCAGGACACTGTAATCCTCAGTCATCTCCCTTTCTAAAAGTTATGATACCAAACAGTGGTGAATTTCCCTGGTTCCCATTCACTTCAATTTTTCTAGGGCTCCAACAAACAGTGCTCCAAATAATACCTTGTTACCAGTTACTTTCGTCTCATCTCTGGAATTCCAGTTTCTTGGCCATTTTGAGTCAACACTATCACTGACTGCTCTCATAACCCTAAACTGGACATTGGTGAACGGGCTATAGCTGCTTTATAGCATTGCCAACAAAACTTTCCATTATGTTGCTAATGAGTAAGAATAGATTGAAGGGGTGATTGTTGACCATAAATAAAAACATTTGAGAGAAAGTGAGGGCTGCAGATGCTGGAGATCAGAGCTGAAAATGTGTTGCTGGAAAAGCGCAGCAGGTCAGGCAGCATCCAAGGAACAGGAGGATCGACGTTTCAGGCATAAGCCCTTCTTCAGGAAAGCCCTTCTTCAGGGTCAATGTGGACTGGTTGGGCCGAAGGGCCTGTTTCCACACTGTAGGGAATCTAATCTATATTTATGTATGCACTCACAAAGATTGCAAAGCAGAGGAATGTGGTGAAACATGTTGATCCAAAAGATTTAATGGATATGAATAGGAAGGGTTTGGAAGGATATGGGCTGGTTGCTGGCAGGTGGGATTAGGTTGGGGTGGGATATCTGGTCAGCATGGATGAGTGGGACCAAAGGGTCCGTTTCTGTTCTGTACATCTCTATGAGTGGTCACAGCACAGAAACAGGTAAGCAAATATTTTAAGTGTGGCCTTTCAGTAAGTCTACAGTAATGAGTTGAGTGGATTCTTTCTTGATTATATGTTATATTGAGGTATGTCTCTTGATTAAACTTAAAAACATGGGCCAAAAATATTAATTTAAGCTGGAGCAGTGTTTTGTAGAGGAAGAAGACAGAGCTGCTGTAGATTGAAAAAAGCAAAAATGGCCTTTAGCAGAGTGAAATGCTCTTAGAACATAGAACAGTACAAGCCCTTTGACCCTCGATGTTGCGCCAATCCAAGCCCACCTAACCTACACTAGCCCACTATCCTCCATATGCCTATCCAATGCCCGTTTAAATGCCCATAAAGAGGGAGAGTCCACCACTACTACTGAACATAGAGAACATAGAACAATACAGCACAGAACAGGCCCTTCGGCCCACGATGTTGTGCCGAACATTTGTCCTAGCTTAAGCACCCATCCATGTACCTATCCAATTGCCACTTAAAGTTCGCCAATGATTCTGACTCTGCCACTCCCACAGGCAGCGCATTCCATGAACTCACGACTCGCTGAGTAAAGAAATGAGACTCATTGCACGATTTATATGCACACACAAACGAACAAGCAACTAACTTAGGTTGTATAGCGACTCCTACTTCTTTACAGATGCACAATGTTCTTCATCCTTAAACTCCAAGATCTATCCCATTCCCATTGATGCAAATGTTAAGGACAGATTGAAAGTAATTGGCTGAAGAAATGAGAGTGATATGAGCAAAAATGGTTTCATGCAGCAATTGGTCAGGAGCTGGAATGAGTGGCCTCAGAGTAGGGCAGAGTGCATTCAATTCAAGCATTCAAGACGAAATGGGATTGGTCTCTGAAAGGACAGTAAGTGAAAGGCTACATGGCAAAAGCTGGGCATGGCAGGGGGTGAATAGCTCCCCAACACAGACACGTCAGACTAAGTAGCCACCTCCTGTGCTCCAACCATTGTGTGATTCAGTGATAAGTTATATGACTAGTCTTAGTGGAAATAAAGTGATTTATTTCACACTGTTTCTTCATCATTGGCTACACTCTTCACAAATACTATGACATTTGACTTCTCTCTTTTTCTCTGAAAATGCAACATCTATTCTGAAGCACTTCGCAACAGCCTGCACTACTATAGCGAGGAAAATGTTCCATATCTCTATGCTATATGATTAGTCATAATACATCAAATCTAGAGAGAAATGGCAGTGAGCAGCTATTGCAAGAATTTCTCTTTTGTGCTCAGAATTATCATGTAATTTGTTTAAAATATTGTAGTTGCCTAAAGCATGTTCACTCCAGTAGTTGGGGAACTGCAGTATAACAAAATCAAAGAGATTACTGTTCCTGTTAGAGCAGAATAACTTTGTAGAGGTACATGACAACACAATGTAATTGCTGCAAACCTATGATTTTGTTTCCAGAATTCACTTAGAACAATTCTCCAACAAAGCTATCTACTACCCATTAATGTTGTAGTCTACCATGGGGGACCTTATCAAACGCCTTACTACAATCCATATATACCACATCTACCGCTTTCCCCTCATCATCCTCCTTCGTCACCTTTTCAAAGAATTCAATAAGGTTTGTGAGGCACGACTTGCCCTTCACAAAACCATGCTGACTATCTTTGATCACATTATTCCTATCCAGATGTTCATAAATCCTATCCCTTACAATTCTCTCTAAGACTTTGCCCACAACAGAAGTGAGACTCACCGGCCTATAGTTACTAGGGCTATCCCTACTCCCCTTTTTGAACAAGGGAACCACATTTGCTATCCTCCAGTCTTCTGGGACTACTCCTGTAGACAAAGAGGACATAAAAATTAAGGCCAATGGCTCTGCAATCTCCTCCCTTGCTTCCCAGAGAATCCTAGGATAAATGCCATCAGGCCCAGGGGACTTATCTATTTTCACCTTTTCCAGGATTTCCAACACCTCTTCTCTACATACCTCAAGGCCATCCATTCTACTTATTTGTGCCTCAGTATTCTCACCGCCAACAATGCCCTGTTCCTGAGTGAATACTGAAGAAAAGTATTCATTCAGTGTCTCCCCAATCTCTTCCGCCTCTACACGCAACTTCCCACTACTATCCTTGACTGGACCTATTCCTACCCTAGTCATTCTTTTATTCCTAACATACCTATAGAAAGCCTTAGGGTTTTCCCTAATCCTACCGACTAAGGACCTTTCATGTCCCCTCCTTGCTGCTTTTTGCTCTCTCTTCAGGTCCTTCCTGGCTACCCTATAACTCTCAATCGCCCCAATTGAACCTTCACGTCTCATCTTGAGATAGGCTGCCCTCTTCCATTTAACAAGGGATTCCAATTCCTTATTAAACCACGGCTCCCTCGCACGACCCTTTCCTTCCTGCCTGGCAGGTACATAATTATCAAGGACACTCAATAGTTGCCCCTTGGACAAGTTCCACATATCATTTACACTCTTGCCTTGGAGTCTACTTTTCCAAGCCACACATCCTAAGTCATGCCTCACCGCATCATAATTTCCCTTACCCCAGCTATAATTCTTGCCCTGTAGTACACACTTATCCCTCTCCATCACGAGTGTAAAAATCACCGAATTATGGTCACTATCCCCAAAGTGCTCACCTACCTTTAATTCTAACACCTGGCCTGGTTCGTTACCCAGAACCAAATCCAGTATGGCCTCACCTCTTGTTGGCCTGTCTACATATTGTGTCAGGAAACCCTCCTGCACACATTGGACAAACACTGACCCATCTAACGAACTTGAGCTATAGCTTTCCCAATCAATATCAGGAAAGTTAAAGTCCCCCATAACAACCACCCTAATACTTTCACTCTTCTCCTGAATTATCCTCGCAATCCTTTCATCTCCGTCTCTAGGACTATTAGGAGGCCTGTAGAAAACTCCTAACAGGGTGACCTCACCTTCCCTATTCCTAACCTCAGCCAAAACTACCTCAGATGGCGAGTCTTCATCCATCGTCCTTTCCACCGCTGTAATACTATCTTTGACAAGCAATGCCACACCTCCCCCTCTTTTACCCCCACCTCTGACCCTACTAAAACATTTAAACCCTGGAACCTGCAACAGCCAATCTTCTTGTCGGATGTGGGAGTTGAGGGAGAATTTACGTATTACTGAGGATTATACTTGCAATAAATACCGTTGGTTGCAAATCTTATCAGATCAAATGGATTGGTTGAAGAGACAGTTCGAGCCAATGAGGAATTTACAAGAACAAGGGGATGTGATGAATGACAGTTATAGGAAGGGAGCAAAGTCGCAGATACAGTCACATAGATGGGTTAACTCGAGGAAAGGTAAAAGAAGTAGATAGGTAGAGCAGGACTCTTCTGTGGCTATCCCCATTTCAAACAGGTATGCTGTTTTGGAAAATATAGGGGGTGATGGATTCTCAAGGGAACACAGCATGAACAGCCAAGTTTCTGGTATTGAGACCGGCTCTAATGCAATGAAGGGTACATCGAGTTCCAAGAGATCAATTGTTATGGGGACTTTCTAGTCTGAGGTACAGACAGACGTCTCTGTGGCTAGCAGAGAAAAATCAGAATGGTATGCTGCTTCCCTGTGTCAATTTCAATGATGTCTCAGAGAGGGGACAGAATATTCTCGAGGGGGAGACGGGCCAGCGGGAGGTCATTGTACACATTGGAATCAATGACATAGGAAGGGAAAAGGTTGAGATTCTGAAGAGATTACAGAGAGTTAGGCAGAAAGTCAAAAAAGGAGGTTCTTGAGAGTAGTAAGATCTGGATTATGCTCATTGCTACTAGCTAGCGAGGCCAGGAATAGGGGGATAGAGCAGATGAATGCATGGCTGAGGAGCTGCTGTATGGGAGAAGGATTCACATTTTTGGATCATTGGAAGCTGTTTTGCAGTAGAAGTGACCTGTACAAGAAGGACGGATTGCACCTAAATTGGAAGGGTCTATCATACTGGCAGGGATATTTGCTAGAGCTGATCAGGAAGATTTAAACTAGTAAGGTGGGTGGGACCCAGGAGGATAATGAGGAAAGAGATCAATCTGAGACTGGTACAGTTGAGAACAGAAGCGAGTCAAACAGTCAGGGCAGACAGAGACAAAGCAGAGAACATGGCAGGACTGATAAATTAAACTGCACTTATTTCAATGCAAGGAGTCTAACAGGGAAGGCAGATGAACTCAGGGCATGGTTAGGAACATGGGACTGGGATATCATAGCAATTACAGAAACATGGCTTAGGGATGGGCAGGACTGGCAGCTTAATGTTCCAGGGTACAAATGCTACGGGAAGGATAGAAAGGGAGGCAAGAGAGGAGGGGGAGTGGCATTTTTGATAAGGGATAGCATTACAGCTGTGCTGAGGGAGGATATTCCCCGAAATACATCCAGGGAAGTTATTTGGGTGAAACTGAGAAATAAGAAAAGGATTATCACCTTATTGGGATTGGGATAGACCCCCTAATAGTCAGAGGGAAATTGAGAAACAAACTTGTAAGGAAATTTGTTATCTGTAAGAATAATAGGGTGGTTATGGTAGGGGATTTTGGGAAATAAGGCAGGACAGGTGACTGAGGTGTCAGTTGGGGAGCACTTTGGAGCCAGCGACCATAATTCTATGAGTTTTAAAATAGTGACAGAAAAGGATAGACCAGATCTAAAAGTTGAAGTTCCAAATTGGAGAAAGGCTAATTTTGATGGTATTAGGCCAGATCTTTCAAAAGCTGACTGGGGGCAGATGTCTGCAGGTAAAGGGACGGCTGGAAAATGGGAAGCCTTCAGAAATGAAAGAATGAGAGTCCAGAGATAGTATATTCCTGTTAGGGTGAAAGGAAAGGTTGGTAGGTATAGGGAATGCTGGATGACTAAAGAAATTGAGGGTTTGGTTAAGAAAAAGAAGGAAGCAAATGTAAGGTATAGACAGGATAGATCGAGTGAATCCTTAGAAGAGTATAAAGGAAGTAGGAGTATACTTAAGAGGGAAATGAGGAGGGCAAAAAGGGGACATAAGATAGCTTTGGCAAATAGAATTAAGGAGAATCCAAAGAGTTTTTACAGTTAAGGACAAAAGCGTAACTAGGGAGAGACTAGGGTCCCTCAAAGACCATTCCTGAAGAAGGGCTTATGCCCGAAACGTCGATTCTCCTGTTCCTTGGATGCTGCCTGACCTGCTGCGCTTTTCCAGCAACACATTTTTAACATAAATAAAAACAGAAAATTCTGAAGAAACTCAGCAAGCCTGGTAGCATCTGTTCAGAAATAAAGGGTAATTATGTTGAGTTATAGAATCCCTATAGTGTGGAAGCAGGCCATTTGGCCCATCGAGCCCACACCAACCCTCTGAAGAGCATCCCTCCCAGACCCAACCCGTCCCAGTACGCTTGCATTTGACACTATGGGCAATTTAGCAAGGCCAATCCACCTAAACTATGCATCTGTGGACTGTGGGAGGAAACCAGAACACCAGCAGGAAACCCACGCAAAAAGGAGGAGGATGTGCAAACTCCACACAGACAGTCGCCCAAGGCTGGAATCGAACCCGGGTGTTCACAGATGCTGCCAAACTTACTGAGTTTCTCCATTCATCATGTCCACAGTATTTTTCTTTTATTATGGTAGTTGGCCAGTTTTGATTTGTCCTATTTTATTGTGAACAGGACATGCTGGGGCATTTTTCATTTTGTGGATCGGATGTCAGTATAATAGGTATACTTGTGACTAGGGATGCTACCAGTTCACGATCACAAGACATCAGTACCACTACAGCCAGGATCTACTTTGCAATATCAAGTATTATTGTGGGTACTGTGTGTCTATTTAGTGTTACAGGGTACTGTGTATATTGGGGGTGTTTTTATGGGATAACTGTGTGTCTTGTTGTTTGGGTAATGTATATATTGGGAATTGTTTGAGGTACGGTATGTGTCTGGTACTCCCTCAGAATAAGGACGATAATCATGACAATAAACTGCGCATGGAAATTTTTACCAAGGGGAGGCTGTTGTACTACAGTTACCACGTGGTTCTGGCTGACCACAAAAATTCTTCTGCTCTTACTGTTTACCATCGGTGTAACAGAGGGATTTACAGTTTAATAATTAACCTGCTTAACTATATCATTACTTGACCAATAAGCCCTGTAGTAGTACTTGAACCTGGAGCTTCTGGCCTAGATCTTTGTGTGTTTATTGGGTATTATTTTGAGGTGACATGAGTTTATTGGGTGTTAATTTTTTTTAAATTTGCCCTATTTTTCTAATCAACCTGTTATAGAGTCATAGAGATGTACAGCATGGAAACAGACCCTTTGGTCCAACCCGTCCATGCCGACCAGATATCCCAACCCAATCTAGTCCCACCTGCCAGCAGCCGGCTCATATCCCTCCAAACCCTTCCTATTCATATACCCATCCAAATGCCTCTTAAATGTTGCAATTGTACCAGCCTCCACCACTTCCTCT
>NW_025213514.1:0-1851 GCF_004010195.1 Chiloscyllium plagiosum | reverse complement strand
TAGCTCAAATCCTCCAACCCTGGTAACATCCTTGTAAATCTTTTCTCAACCATTTCAAGTTTCACAACATCTTTCCGATAGGAAGGAGACCAGAATTGCACTCAATATTCCAACAGTGGCCTAACCAATGTCCTGTACAGCCGCAACATGACCTCCCAACTCCTGTACTCAATACTCTGACCAATAAGGGAAAGCATACCAAGAGCCTTCTTCACTATCCTATCTACCTGCGACTCCACTTTCAAGTAGCTATGAACCTGCACTCTAAGATCTCTTTGTTCAGCAACACTCCTAGGACCTTACCATTAAGTCTATGAGTCCTGCTAAGATTTGCTTTCCCAAACTGCAGCGCCCCATATTTATCTGATTAAACCCCATCTGCCACTTCTTCGCCCATTGGCCCATCTGGCCAAGATCCTGTTGTAATCTGAGGTAACCCTCTTCGCTGTCCACTACACCTCCAATTTTGGTGTCATCTGCAAACTTACTAACTGTACCTCTTATGCTCACATCCAAATCATTTATGTAAATGACAAAATGTAGAGGACCCAGCACCAATCCATGAGGCACTCCACTGATCACAGGCCACCAGCCTGAAAAACAACCCTCCACCACCACGCTCTGTCTTCTACCTTTGAGCCAGTTCTGCATCCAAATGGCTCATTCTCCCTGTATTCCGTGAGATCTAACCTTGCTAATCAGTCTACCATGGGGAACCTTGTTGAATGCCTTTCTGAAGTCTCCTTTTCAAACAGGTATGCCATTTTGGAAAATGTAGGGGTGACGGATTCTCAGGGGAACGTAGTACGAACAGCCAAGTTTCTGGTATTGAGACTGGCTCTAATGCAACGAGGATTACGTCGGGTTCCAAGTGATCAATCGTGTTCAGGGATTCTCTAGTTCGAGGTACAGACAGACGTTTCTGTGGCCAGCTGCGAACAAGCAGAATGGTTTGTTGCTTCCCTGGTGCCAGGATCAAGGATGTCTCAGAGAGGATGCAGAATATTCTGCATCCAGCAAGAGGTCATTGTCCACATAGGAAGGGAAAAGGTTGAGATTCTAAAGGGAGATTACAGAGAGTTGGGCAGGAATTTTAAAAGGAGGTCCTCGAGAGTAGTAATATCTGGATTACTCCCGGTACTACGAGCTAGTGAGGGCAGGAATAGGAGGATAGAGCAGATGAGTGTATGGCTGAGGAGCCGGTGTATGGTGGAAGGATTCACATTTTTGGATTATTGGAATCTCTTTAGGGGGAGAAGTGACCTGTACAAGAAGGATGGATTGCAACTAAATTGGAAGGGGACTAATATACTGGCAGGGAGATTTGCTAGAACTGCTCAGGAGCATTTAAACTAGTTAGGTGGGAGGGTGGAACCCAGGGAGATAGTGAGGAAAGAGATCAATCTGAGACTGGTACAGTTGAGAACAGCAGTGAGTCAAACAGTCAGGGCAGGCAGGGACAAGTTAGGACTAATAAATTAAAGCGGGTGGCATTTTTGATAAGGGATAGCATTACAGCTGTGCTGAGGGAGGATATTCCCGGAAATATATACAGGGAGGATATTTGGGTGGAACTGAGAAATAAGAAAGGGATGATAACCATTTTGGGATTGTATTATAGACCCCCTAATAGTCAGAGGGAAATTGAGAAACAAACTTGTAAGGAGATCTCAACTATCTGTAAGAATGATAGGGTGGTTATGGTAGGGGATTTTGACTTTCCAAACATAGACTGGGATTGCCCATAGTGTTAAGGGTTGAGATGGAGTTGAATTTGTTAAGTGTGTGCAAAACAATTTTCTGATTCAGTACGTGGATCTACTAGAGAAGGTGCAAAACTTGACCTACTCT
>NW_025213513.1:30619-33859 GCF_004010195.1 Chiloscyllium plagiosum | reverse complement strand
AAGAAGTTGAAATGCTAACAGAGGAGTGAGAATTGAAACGAAGATATTTCTTTGCTCCACATGGTCTCCTCTGAGCCTGAAGATTGAGCAGAATGATGGAAATGAGATTTCTTCCCTTTAAGTCAGTCTTGCAGGCAGTACAGTGAGCATTGGTGTGCAGACAGCCCGGACCCCCGGTGCCAGAGGTTTGGACACAGCGGCCATTGAGTGTTATGGTACGAATGCCTTGACTGTTGGGGTTTGTCGGTGCAGCAATTGAATGGTGAGCCTGCTCTGTGAGGTGTTGCTGCCCCCTGCTGTCTCCCACACAAACTGTGCCCTCTGATCGACTCAATACAGAAAAATGTGCTCTGCCACAGAAATGCCATTCTCACCCCGTTTTGTCTGTGCCGACTCTTTGATGAGTTCCTTAGTCTGTCCCATTCTCCTTCCCTACTGTGAGAAGTTCTGCTCCCCCTTTCCTGAACCTTTTGCCAGTTCTCTCTCCCTCTAATTACCAATCATCCTGCCACTTGGAATAGTTGCTCCTTCTTGAGTCTGTAGAAAACCCTGAATTCTGGTTCCCTCAAAAGTCTCCCTGTTCCCTGGAACCATCCTGTAACTCTCATCTGTCCTGTCTCCTGTGCAGAGAAGTGTGAGATCAGTTACTTTAGAGGGAAAAATGTGGAGAGTCAATATCGAGAGACCAGGGTGTATTTGTATAGAAATCATTACTGGTGGCAGGAGAGCACTTAATAAAGCATACCATTTCCTGGGCTTTATTAACAGGGGCTTTGAATATAAGAGCTAGGTGGTTTTATGAATCTTCTACAAAACACTGGATCTATCAGAACTAGAGCAGAACTAGACTGTCTTATTTCCTCTGTCAATTCAGTGGCTGATCTGATCATTTTCAAAACACTTTTCTCACAACCTTCGCATCCCTTGCTGATTAAAAACTCGTCTCTCTCTCTCTCTCTCTCAGCCTTGAATATACTGAACCCCAGCCTCAACAGCCATCTACAGCGAAGAATTCCACAGATTCACTCCTCTCAGACGAGAAATTCCTCCTCAGCTCTGTCCGAACCAGGTCAGAAGTCACATCGGAAGCTTGCAGAGCTTCATCAGTTGACTTCACCTGTTGGACGGGCTTTGGAGGAGGGGAGTTGGAAATGTGATAGGTGGAAAGAGGTCAAGGTGAGGGTGCCAGGTCAGAAGTCACATCGGAAGCTTGCAGAGCTTCATCAGTTGACTTCACCTGTTGGACTACAACCTGGTGTTGTGTGACTTTAATCTTGTCCAACCCAGTCCAACCCCGGGACCTCCACATTATGAGTGTCCTAAGCCAGGCAGCCTCTTACTCTGAGATTACATCCTCTGGTGCTAGACCTTCCCACAAAGGTGGAACAACCTCTCAATATCTACCTTGTCAAGAATCATGCGAGTTCCAAGAAAGTCTCCTCTCATTCCTTCCAGACTCCAATGGGTGCAGGTCTGACCTACCCAAACAAGAAACTGCTGGGAGGAGAAAGTGAGGTCTGGAGATGCTGGAGATCAAAGTTGAAACTTTATTGCTGGAACAGCACAGCAGGTCAGGCAGCATCCAGGGAACAGGAGATTCGATGTTTCGGGCACAGGCCCTTCTTCAGGAATGGAGAAGGGCCTGTGCCCGAAACGTCGAATCTCCTGTTCCCTGGATGCTGCCTGACCTGCTGTGCTGTTCCAGCAATAAAGTTTCAACTTTGATCTCCAGCATCTGCAGACCTCACTTTCTCCTTCACCTGTTGGACTACAACCTGGTGTTGTGTGTGACTTTAATCTTGTCCAACCCAGTCCAACCCCGGGACCTCCACATTATGAGTGCCCTAAACCAGGCAGCCTCTTACTCTGAGATTACATCCTCTGGTGCTAGACTTTCCCACAAGGGTGGAACAACCTCTCAATATCTACCTTGTCAAGAATCATGCAAGTTCCAAGAAAGTCTCCTCTCATTCCTTCCAGACTCCAATGGGTGCAGGTCTGACCTACCCAAACAAGAAACTGCTGGAAATCAGAAACCAAAACAGAAAAATCAGAAGGCGGCTCACTGGACCAGCAATGTTAACTCTGCTTTCTCTCCACAGGGGCTTCCAGACCTGCTGAGTTTTTCCAGCAATTTGGTTTTGTTTAGCGTCCCTCAAAATCCAAAGCCAACCTCGTCTATCTTCCCTGGACTGTCTCCAGTGACAGTCTGTAGCTAAAGGGAGTGAAATTGGTCACACTATTCCACATATTCTCTGGTTAGTGCCTTGTCTCGTTGCAGGAAGATTTCTCAATTTTTAAACTGCGTACCCTATGAAATAAAGATTAGCATTCCCTATTCGAACTTGGATGCTAACTTGTTGTGATTTATTCAAGAGGACTCCCAAATTTCTTTGTGGTGCGACTTCCTGGAGATTATTGAGTAGTATCCAGACCCTCCATTCTTCCTGACAGAGAGTACACCTCTCAATTTCCCACTGTGACTCTCATCTACTAATTTTTGCCCAGTGTCTTATTCTATATCCCTTGTGTCATCCTCAGCTGCTGCCTTCCCTTGTTGTGTTGTTCGCAGACTTGGCGATAGTTCATTCACTTTCCTCAGCCAAGGTCCCAGCCAGGGGCCCTATTTTCAGACTCACCGTCCCCTCCCTCACTGCTAACGAGGTCCCAACCCTCCGCCAACATTCTCAGCATCAGGGCCTACTTCCCCACCAAACCGTAGGCTGTGTGACCCAAGGAGAGAGCTGACACTTTTCAGCTTTGTTCTGACAGCTCTTTATTACGCTGCCGTGTAAATATTACTTTCTAAAATCTAACATTTATTGTTTTTCAGGTGCATCTTGGTGCCTGGCATCGGACTGAGACTGCATGAGTGACCTTTCACCTTTAACCTGGAAAACAAGATGGGAACAAACACATGCAGGTTAGTGATGGCCACCCTTCCCCTGTTCTTCCTCCACACCAGCCTTACCCATGGTTTGGGCAAAGGATTGCAATGGCTTCTGCAGTTGCTCAGCTCACTTATTGAGACTTGTCTCTCAGGGCGTGCTCTCAGGGAGCTCCTTACGTCGAAATCTGCACGGGACGGTAACCTCCCAGCATAGTTTCCGTGTTCAGTGCCCAGGACTCCGGGTCAGAAAGATTATGGCCACTCGGCAAGATTACGGCCAGGCCCTGTAGCCAACAACTCCCACCAACGATAGGAAGTCAGGGTTAGACTGGGTGGGGTGATAAAGGGTG
>NW_025213513.1:27317-29916 GCF_004010195.1 Chiloscyllium plagiosum | reverse complement strand
AGGGAGACAGACACACAGACAGACACACAGACAGACAGACCCACAGACAGACCCACAGGCAGACCCACAGGCAGACCCACAGGCAGACACACAGGCAGACACACAGACAGACACACAGGCAGACACATTCACAGAGACACATGTTCCAGCAGAGTTAAACCCTGATACCTCTGCAATGCTTTTGTCAACCTGGGCCTTCCTCTTTTCCCCAGCTCCACCAGCCTACATCCTCCCTCCCAGAGGGCTAGGAACAGGAGGCCATTCAGCCACCCCCCCCCCCCCCCCTCCTCAGTCTGCTAGGGCTGGAGCTGGTTCTGGAAAGGGCTGTGGGCATTGCCTTTCCTGGCCTTGAGCTAGTGGTGTGTAAGGGGGGGGGGGGTTGCAGTGGGGGTCCGGTGGTGGAATGCAGTGCAGTGGGGGCTGCAGGCAGTGGTCTGGCCTGGGGGCGAGGGGAGGTGGGCGGGTGACGTTTTACCTGGGCTGGCTTGGTAGTGATAGTCACTCTCCAGATCATCACCACGGGTTGGTCTGCGTGAACTGCGCCTTTTAGCAAACGCCTGCCGTTCCTCATACTCTGCTGCCTCCTCACTCTGCTGCTGTTTCGCCTTCCTGCAGGAGGAGTGAACAGACACAGAGTCACCCTCCAGGCCTCTTCAGGGGCTGCTGGCAGGCCAGGCAGGAGCAGGGCTCCAGCTAACAACTGGGTGAGACATTAACCCCCAGATCACCTCACTCACTGACAAACCCTGACCCCATCCACCAGGAGGGAGATGGATCACCCCGGGAGGTGAGTGGGCAGGAACAGGGCAGGCCATTCAGCCCCCTCTCCTCTAGCCTGTATCCCAGGAACAGGAGGCCATTCAGCCCCCTCTCCTCTAGCCTGTATCACAGGAAGAGGAGATAGTGAGGTCTGCAGATGCTGGAGATCAGAGTTGAAAATGTGTTGCTGGAAAAGCGCAGCAGGTCAGGCAGCATCTAGGGAACAGGAGAATCGACGTTTCAGGCATAATTCCTGAAGAAGGGCTTATGCCCGAAACGTCGATTCTCCTGTTCCCTGGATGCTGCCTGACCTGCTGCGCTTTTCCAGCAACACATTTCCAGCTCACAGGAAGAGGAGGCCATTCAGTCCCCTCTCCTCTAGCCTGTATCTCAGGAAGAGGAGGCCATTCAGTCCCCTCTCCTCTAGCCTGTATCACAGGAACAGGAGGCCATTCAGCCCCCTCTCCTCTAGCCTGGCACATAGGAGCAGAAGGCCATTAGCCCCTTCTCCAGCCTGTTCCATAGCAGCAGAAGAGGCCGTTCTGCCCCTTGAGGTTATTCTGTTATACCACATATATAAACCTGTGTTTTATTGCGATCTACCTGTCTCAGTGCTGACAAGTTCCAACAGCCTCGGTTTGGTGGGGTGGGGGGAGCGCGGTGAGGATTCCAGATGAGCCCCTTCCCCTTCCTGATGAGGTATTGAGCAGTCTCTGGTTTGAATTTCCTGCCCCTGTCCCCTCCTGGTTCTGGATTCCCTCCCCAGCCGCCATCCCCAGCACCAGTGGAAACTGTTTCTCTGCAATGACCCCAGGCTGTCCTTGGGTTGTGTGAGCAGTCAGTACCTCACCTCAGTAAAGGTTCACCTGCTCCTGCCCCTGTCCCTGCTCCGCTGGAAGATGCAAACGTGCAACAGGTTAGAGGGGAGGGAGGGGCAGGTAACTGGTAACCATCATCCAGAAGGTCAGGCCGTGAGTTCGAATCCTCGCATTGCTGATACTGTCTGGCTCCAGGCGATGAGGGTAGTGTCCCTACATTTGAGCCAGGAGGCCCGGGGTTCAGGTCCCACCTGAGGCGTGTCATAGCGTCTCTGAACAGGCAGAGCTGGGTCAAAACCAGGGCCTACTCCCAGGTCATGCCTCACAAAGAGGCTGAGGGGGATGTGGAGTGTGAGGGTGAGGTGATGGCCCTGTGAGTCTGGCTGAGGGAAGGGGGGGGGGGGAGTGTAGTGACAAAGGGGACCTCTGACCTCTGAGGGTAACAAGGCAGTATCCCATGGTCCCTGCTGGCCTGGGATCCTGCTGTGCCCAATGGTTTGGAAGCGGTGTCCAAGTTGTGCCCCTCAGCAGCTTGGGCTGTTGGCGGCCTCTGAGGGCGATGGAGGGAGCGATACGGAGGTTGGGTTGTAGGTGAATGGGAGGGGCAGGAGGAGGATGAGCCCCGCTTCCTGACTCTTTGAGTGCTGGAGAGTACAGTGGCTCGGACAGCCGACCCGCACCCCCTCCCAGCTGGGAGTGGAGGATGGGGGGTGCGTTGGCAGCCAAGGGGGGCACAGGAGGGAACAGGGCTCAGGCAGTAGACACCGAGTTGAGCAAAGGCCACGGGCTGTGACTGCACACTTACTTGAGCCGCCTGTACCAGAAATAATAAATGAGGGCAGCAACGAGGGCCACTCCGACTCCCACTCCAACCAACTTCGCCAAACACTGCTGGAAAAATCCCCCAGCTACCAGGAAAGAAACAACATCGGAGAGGTTAGTCAGACACACAGCAGGGGGAGGGGAGGGGGGTGAGGGCATAGGGAGGTGCCAGAGGGGGGCAGGGGTGTAGGCTAGGGAAG
>NW_025213513.1:22337-27055 GCF_004010195.1 Chiloscyllium plagiosum | reverse complement strand
TGGAGGGAGAGAGGGAGGTCATAAAAAGGGATAAAAGAGAGCTTGAGAAAAAGATGGGAAGAGGTAAGTTGAAAAGCAAGGGACAGCTGAGTGTTGAGGTGATGGGGGGGAGAATGAACATCAGGTGGAAAGGAGAAAGAGAGATCATCTGAATGTGAAGCCAGTCAGGGCCATAGTGAGCTGACCAGGAGATGGAGACCAACTCGGGAGAGAGTTAGAGCTGGACATCAATTGGACGAGGAGGTGGGCAAGGGCCCTGAGACCCACAGAACAGCAAGATTCCAATACATGTCCCCAATCTGTGCTCAGTTGCCAATTTGGCATCCAGCCTGACCGAGAGGTGTGTGTATGATACGGTAGGTCTGTAAGGGAGGGTGTGTGTGATACAATATGTCTGTAAGGGAGGGTGTGTGTGATATGGTCTTCCTGTAGGTGAGGATGTGTGTATGTGACAGGTGTATGTGTGTATGATTGTAGGGGAGGGTGTGTGTGATACAATACGCCTGTAGGGGAGGGTGTGTGTGATATACTGTATGACTGTAGGGGAGGGGGGGTGTGAACAGTACACCTGTAGGGGAAGGTGTATGTGTGATAAAATGTACCTGTAGGGGACAGTGTGTGTGGGATAAAGTGTGCCTGCCGTCAAGGGTATGCATGATACAGTAAGCGTATAGGGGAGGGTGTGTGTGATACATTGCACCTATAGGGGAGGGTATGTGTGATACAGTATGCCTATAGGGGAGGGTGTGTGTGTGAAAGAGTACACATGTAGGCGAGGGTGTGTGTAATACAGTATGCCTGTAGGGGAGGGTGTGTGTGAGATGCAGTGTACCTGTAGGGGATGGTGTGTGTGATACAGTACACCGGTAGGGGATGGGGTATGATACAGTACGCCTGTAGGGAGAGTTTATGTGTTACAGTGCGCCTGTAGGGAAAATTTGTGTGATACAGTACACCTGTAGGGGAGGGTGTGTGTGATATTACATGCATGTAGTGGAGGGTGTGAGAGATACAGAATGCCTGTAGAGAGAGTTTGTGTGATACAGTATGCCTGTAGTGGAGGCTGTGTGTGATACAGTACGTCTGTAGGGGAGGGTGTGTGTGATACAGTATGCCTGTAGGGGAGGGTGTGTGTGTGAAAGAGTACACATGTAGGCGAGGGTGTGTGTAATACAGTACGTCTGTAGGAGAGGGTTGTGAGATACAGTGTACCTGTAGGCGAGGGTATGTGTGATACATTACGCCTGTAGGGGAGGGTGTGTGTGATATAGTGTGCCTGTTAGGGAGGATGTGAGAGATACTGTACACCTGTAGGGGAGGGTGTGTGTGATGCAGTGTACCTGTAGGGGATGGTGTGTGTGATATAGTGTGCCTGTTAGGGAGGGTGTGAGAGATACTGTACACCTGTAGGGGATGGTGTGTGTGATGCAGTGTACCTGTAGGGGAGGGTGTGTGTGATACAGAATGCCTATATGGGAGGGTGTGTGTGTGAAAGAGTGCACATGTAGGCAAGGGTGTGTATAATACAGTACGCCTGTAGGAGAGGGTTGTGAGATACAGTGTACCTGTAGGCGAGGGTATGTGTGATACATTACGCCTGTAGGGGAGGGTGTGTGTGATATAGTGTGCCTGTTAGGGAGGATGTGAGAGATACTGTACACCTGTAGGGGAGGGTGTGTGTGATGCAGTGTACCTGTAGGGGATGGTGTGTGTGATACAGTACACCTGTAGGGGAGGCTGTGTGTGATGCAGTGTACCTGTAGGGGATGGTGTGTGTGATACAGTACACCTGTAGGGGATGGTGTGTGTGATACAGTGTACCTGTAGGGGATGGTGTGTGTGATACAGTACACCTGTAGGGGATGGTGTGTGTGATACAGTGTACCTGTAGGGGATGGTGTGTGTGATACAGTACACCTGTAGGGGAGGCTGTGTGTGATGCAGTGTACCTGTAGGGGATGGTGTGTGTGATACAGTACACCTGTAGGGGATGGTGTGTGTGATACAGTGTACCTGTAGGGGATGGTGTGTGTGATACAGTACACCTGTAGGGGATGGTGTGTGTGATACAGTGTACCTGTAGGGGATGGTGTGTGTGATACAGTACACCTGTAGGGGATGGTGTGTGTGATACAGTGTACCTGTAGGGGACGGTGTGTGTGATACAGTACACCTGTAGGGGATGGTGTGTGTGATACAGTATGCCTGTTGGGGAGAGTGTTTGAGATACCGTACGCCTGTAGGGGTGTGTGTGTGTGATACAGTATACCTGTAGGGGATGGTGTGTGTGATACAGTACACCTGTAGGGGAGGGCGTGTGTGATACAGTATGCCTGTTGGGGAGAGTGTTTGAGATACCGTACGCCTGTAGGGGTGTGTGTGTGTGTGATACAGTATACCTGTAGGGGATGGTGTGTGTGATACAGTACACCAGTAGGGGAGGGCGTGTGTGATACAGTATGCCTGTTGGGGAGAGTGTTTGAGATACCGTACGCCTGTAGGGGTGTGTGTGTGTGATACAGTATACCTGTTGGGGAGGGTGTGTGTAATACCGTACGCCTGTAGGGAAGGCTGTGTTTGAAGGATGGTCAGTACCTGCACGCTTCGGTCTGATGAAGTATCCTGTATTGTAGAACTTATCATACACCGGGTATGTGACTGTGGAGAACGAGCAACAAGGAGTTAACAGGGCAGAGTGCAAGAACGTTAACTGAACAGAAACACAGAACATGTTCACCCCTCTTGCCAAGCACTTGCAAGTTCCCCTCAGAGTCACTCACCATCTTGTTGTTCTTTCAGTGTCACTGGGTCAACATTCTGGAAGCCCCTCCCTGAACACCAAGAAATGCAGCCAATCAAGCAGGAAATAAGTTCCTCACCAACTCCTCGGTGGGGGAAATTCCAGATGGGCAATAAATGCAGGCCTAGCCTCCACATCCCTGGAAAACCCAACTCCCAATTTACCTACAACAGGACTTTCAAAGCACCTCTTTCAAAATTGTGGACGTGAAACGTTAACTCTGATTTATCTCCACAGATGCTGCCAGACCTGCTGAGTTTTTTCCAGCAATTTCTCTTTTTGTTTCAAAGTCCTTTCGCATTCTGTGCAGTGACCTAATTTGCTCAGCTATGTGTTCCTTCCGTCTACCTTTCAGGGTCCCATCAGTAACAGCAAAAACACTCCTCTCAGTCACTCAGTTGAGCTGCTGCTCCCAGTAGGATTCTCATTCTGGGCCTCCCTCAGTCTAAAAACCTTAGACTGGCTCAAAAACACAAGTGGGCTGACATTGCCTGGTCTGGTTACATAAAGAACGCTCCAGCCCTACTCTCATCCGCAAAAGTTGCTCATTATTCAAGGTTCAACCTACAAAGCCAACCCAACATCCCATTTAATGTGAGCTGCATTTATTGAGGATTTTGCAAGGAATGGAGGGTTTGGGTTATTAGGTGTCTGCCTGTCTGCATGTGTCTGGGTGTGTCTGTCTGCATCTGCCTCCCTGTCTGGGTGTTGAGTCATGTGTTTTGCTGCTAGCAGCTCCTGCAGCTAACTGGACGGTCTGGAGCGTACCCACCATGAGATTTTGCTGTGAGAGAGGTTTGGAGACAAGTGAGCATTTGGGAGCAGTTAAAACTTTGATAGTGTTGGGGGGTTGGTAGTTGATGTAAGACAAGGCCTGTACCTGGACATGGACAGTGCTGTGTGTGTGTGAAAAGGAGACAAAGTTACCTCGATAGCGGTAGATTAGTGGCTCGCGCGGAGGTGCATCAATGGTCAGGGCTGGACCACACATACCTGTCGTGATGTATTCTTCCTGTAGGTATGGCTTCGACCCGTAAGGCTCTGGGCAAGGAGTAGAAAGCACAAAGACAAATCATTCCTTAAATTTTTGACTTTGTGGGATGGGAACTTGCTGAGCACTACACGCTGGGAGTGTGACAGAGAGAGAGAGACAGAGACAGGGTAGCTCAGGGAAGGGAGCTCATCATTGCGTGTCAGAATGCACAGACTCCTGGTTCGATTCCTGGGATCAGGGAGCTCCATTTGTAAAGGGATATGGGCTATAGGCCCCTCCAATCTCCAGGCACAGGGTGACAGTCCAACCCTTAATACAGAGCCTGTGCTCAGAAACAGGACTGCAAGCTGAATGCACCAGGGTCCAATGATGCATCCGAGGGCTTGGCAGTGCCGATCAGGGGCAGGGGGAGCTTTCTGAGGAGCTTGTGCCATCCATAACTGCTTCACCAATAAATGTACTTTGTTCCTTGCATTACTGACTGTTCTTACAGCCAGCCCCAGGGACGGGCTGGAAAATGGGAAGCCTTCAGAAATGAGATAACAATAATCCAGAGAAAGTATATTCCTGTCAGGGTGAAAGGGAAGGCTGGTAGGTATAGGGAATGCTGAATGACTAAAGAAATGGAGGGTTTGGTTAAGAAAAAGAAGGAAGCATAAGTCAGGTATCGACAGGATAGATCAAGTGAATCCTTAGAAGAGTATAAAGGCAGTAGGAGTATACTTAAGAGGGAAATCAGGAGGGCAAAACGGGGACATGAGATAGCTTTGGCAAATAGAATTAAGGAGAATCCAAAGGGTTTTTACAAATGCATAAATGATGAAAGGGTAACTAGGGAGCGAATAGGGCCCCTCAAAGATCAGCAAGGCGGCCTTTGTGTGGAGCCACAGAAAATGGGGGAGATACTAAATAAATATTTTGCAT
>NW_025213513.1:19375-21190 GCF_004010195.1 Chiloscyllium plagiosum | reverse complement strand
GATGGGTATATGAATAGGAAGGGTTTGGAGGGATATGGGCCGGGTGCTGGCAGGTGGGACTAGATTGGGTTGGGATATCTGGTCGGCATGGACGGGTTGGACCGAAGGGTCTGTTTCTGTGCTGTACACCTCTATGACTTGAGTCCGTGCAGTCAGTGATGGCGTAAGGGGTTGAGAGAGAGTGCTGAGAAATTCACAAACAGTACACACGTTTCACTTCACCTCCTCCCCTCCCCGCTGCCCAGTGACACCTTCCCTCCCCACCCCCATTCTTCCCTCTCTTCTCCTCCCCCATTAACAGTGTTCACCCTCTGCCGAAAAACAGCACCTACCAGAAGTGATGTACTCTTTAAGGTATGGCTTGCTGGATGGAGACGGTTCTGTCGCAGAGGGGAGAGCACAGTTAAAATAATGACATGTTCAACTCAAACTGAAAACAGAGAGAGAGAGAGAGAGAGAGGGGGGGGTTGTGGTGGAGGGAAACAAAATCCAAAACCCTCGAGACTGGCCCAACTCCAACCTGTTCATTTAGTAATCACTCATGGAATTCACCATCTCTGGCTAGGCCAGCATTCATTACCCAGAGGGCAGTTAAAGGTCAACCCCATTGCTGTAGGTCTGGAGTCACGTGTAGGTCAGCCCAGGTAAGGGTGGCAGTTTCCGACCCTAAAGGACATCAGTGGACCAGATGGGGTTTCCCAACAATCGACAATGGGCTCACGGCCTTCATTAGACTCTTCAAACCAGATTCTTTAGGAATGCAGGTTTCACCGTCTGCTGGAACATGAGCTAGGTCTCTGGGATTAATCGTCTGGCTGTAGTAGCACCAGACCATCACCTCCCCAGTCTGCACCTTTCCAGTTGGGGGCTGTACTCCCTGTATCCCCTCCTTCCCCCCTGCCACTGCCATGTGGAGACATCTACACGCACAGAAACTCAGCTGACGGTGGGGGAGGGGGGGGTATTTCACACCCATGAGTTGACAACACTTCAAGGACAGGCAATTCAACTGTGACAGCATCACATATCTGCCTGTCCCACACCTGCACAAACGTTCCACTCAGGTCCCTGCTGGAGGGGAGTGGGGACCTTTCTGGGTGAACGTTACCCCACTGCGTGGCCGGTTACAGGCCTTGGTGCTGCTTGCACCACACTGCTGTACGCACTGTACCCTCCCTCCCCCCATGCCCCAGGGATCAGGCTGGGCAGCTTCCTGGTCTCTACAGCTCAGAGCCACGTGAGACAATTCATTCATTCCTCTCGCCAGAGAGGCTAAGGGGGTGGAGAGGACAGGGGCTCGGGGATGGGATTGGGCAGTAGAGGACAGGGGTGGGGATGGCTGTGGGGATGTCAGATACCTGCACGGCGATTCCTCACAGACTGTGGGTGGCCCTTCCTGAATGGGCGGCGAGCTGGAAACAGATACATAACAGACAATCACATTGTACACCTTCTACAGAGTCTGCAACACTCACTCCGTCCCTCCCCAGAGTCTGTAACACTCACTCCGTCCCTCCCCAGAGTCTGCAACACTCACTCCGTCCCTCCCCAGAGTCTGTAACACTCACTCCATCCCTCCCCAGAGTCTGTAACACTCACTCCATCCCTCTTCAGAGTCTGTAACACTCACTCCATCCTTTCTACACCTTCTGCAGAGTCTGTAACACTCACCCCATCCTTTCTACACCTTCTGCAGAGTATGTAACACTCACTCCGTCCCTCCCCAGAGTCTGTAACACTCACTCCATCCTCCCCAGAGTCTGTAACACTCACTCCATCCTTCTCCGAGTCTGTAAAACTCACTCCATCCCTCCT
>NW_025213513.1:19140-19313 GCF_004010195.1 Chiloscyllium plagiosum | reverse complement strand
CCCCATCCCCCTCAGAGTCTGTAACACTCACTCCATCCCTCCTCAGAGTCTATAACACTCATTCCATCCCGCCTCAGAGTCTGTAACACTCACTCCACCCCTTCCTATGCTTTCTCCAGAGTATTTATCACTCACTCCATCCATCCTCAGAGTCTGTAACACTCACTCCATCC
>NW_025213513.1:0-1654 GCF_004010195.1 Chiloscyllium plagiosum | reverse complement strand
TCTGCAAACTCCTACGACCTTCCTCGTGTGTGCACCCTGCAATACTCTTTCCTCCCATCCCACAGAAACTCACTACTTCTGTAATCTCCAGCCGTTTAATACAAATCTCCTGAACTGCTTAAAGTTCTCCAAACATTGCATCTTTTCCTCCATGTGTAAATTGCTCCAGTCTCTCGTGTACTCCGTATTCGTGTAAACTTCTGAAGCCACTTTGACCCTCCATATATCTGTCACCTCTCGACAATCTTCTCTGTCTCTGACCTTCTCCTGTTGCGACACTGCTTCCTACCTCTCCTTCCTTCAGTCACGATTAGCCTTCCTAACGCTGTAGTCTCCTGCAGCCGATATAACTATCCATGTCCTTGTAACAATCTGTTAATTGTGGTAAACACCTCCAGTCTCTGCAGCTGTCTTTTTGTCCTTCCTTATCTCCTTCAGTCTGAAGAAACGTTGCCATCTCTGTAACCTTATCCATTGTCTGCAGCACTCCACGTCACTATCCTCGCCCAGTCTTGACGTCGATCTCTGTAATCGCCTGCAATCTTCCTATTGTTGTAACATTCTTCCATCCTTCCAATAAACACTAATTGATGAAACTATTCCTATGCTACATACTATGTCTGCTTCGTCCTCCTGTTCCTGCAACCCTTGTGCACTCTGTAACCTTATCCAGTCTGTACCTTTGTATCTTATTGTCATACTGCATAGAAACAGACCCTTCAACCCATGATGTTTCTGCAGACAACCAGCAGCAAACGACACAAATCTCATTTCCCTGCTCTTGGTCCATAAGCTACGAAGTTCTGGAAATTTAATTACTCATCCCGATGCTTCTTCAATGTTATGGGAGTGTCTAATTCAACCACCCTCTCAGGCAACACTTCCCATCTATATACCATGCTATTGGTAAAATAACTACTTCTCAAATGTCCTCCAACTCACCTGCTCCTCACCTTAATCTTATGCACTCTTGTGAATGATGGTATGCAAAGGGGAAGAGATTTTCGTGATCTACTCTGTCTGTATCTCCCATAATTTTGGAAACATCAGTCAGATTCCTTGTCAGCCTCCGCTACTCCAGCGAAAAAAATCTCAGCCTATCAGTCACCCCTCATAACTGAAACTTTTCATCCAAGGCAACATCCTGATGAATCTCTTTTCACTCTCTCCGATGCAATCATGGTTTTCTGACAGTGGCCAACAGATCCGGGCACAGTCCTCAAGATGTTGTCTCACCAATGTTTGTAGAAAGCCTCCTTACTCATTCGTTCCTAATGAAGAGGTCAAGCTCGAAACATGGACTCTCCTGCTCCTCGGATGCTGCCTGACCTGCTGTGCTTTTCCAGCACCGCACTCTCGACACCTGATAATGAAGACAAGCATCCCAGACGCCAGCTTTGTCAACCTGTCTACCTGCACAGATCCCTTCATGGATCGAAAGACTTGGACGCCACAACCCCTTCGTCTTCCACAGTTAACCAGCTGAGCAGTATCAGTCTGGGACTATCCTCCTCATTATCAGCAGCGCCACCGTTTTTTGTGTCACCTTCACACTTGCTAATTCCACCTTCTGCATTCACACAGAGTCAGAGAGAAATACAGTGTCTTCAGTTTGGCTCTATCAGTCCAAACTTGGCCATGTTGACTATGACGC
>NW_025213512.1:25868-33849 GCF_004010195.1 Chiloscyllium plagiosum | reverse complement strand
GAATACATTTGGAAGCCATGGTTTGATGAAGGGAAAGTTGGGGAACATGAAAAAAGCACACAATTGTGATGTTCGGATTAATTTCACGTCTGTGACAGGTGCATGTTTTTCATCATTGTACGTAGATTTGTGTCAAGTTTAGTGCACCATCTCCACCTAATGGCTGTCCTCGGTATAATGAAAGGGGCTCTGAGAGGATTTAGTCATGTTCTACAAATAAGATTGCTGATCTTGAGTGAAAACATCGAAACATGGAAGTTGGGAGCACAAGTGGGACATTTGCTGATCATCGAACTCAAAGTGCTCTAATCCAGCACTACCCCAATATCCCTTCATCCCTATAGACACAGGAGCTATGTCTACCTCCTTCTTGAAAACTTTCTGTGGTAGTGAAATCCACAGGGTCTCTGGATGAACAATTATTCCTCATCTCAGTCCTAAAAGGTTTACTCCTTACCCCTAATCTATAAGCCCTGGTTCTGAAACTAATCAACCAGATTCAACATAGTTTTGCGAAAGGTAAATCATGTTTACCCTTTGTTTCTAACTTCATAGTGAGAGTCTGTGGGCAGAATGTTTGCCTGGGGTTCTGGATTACTTGTTGGTGACATTACACAAATTGGAATGTGGTGAATATGGTTATTCCATATTAATAAGGTAGATGGAGATAGATCCTTAACAAAAATAGAGAATACCATGAAAGCATAAAAGGTCTCACAGTGTGTGTTGAAAGAAAAACAGAGTTAATATTTTGATTCCAGTGACTGTTTGTCAGAACTGTTCTGGATACAAGACTCAAAGCATTAACTCTTTTTTCTTCTTGGCAGCAGCAGCCAGACATTCTCCAGCAACTGTCTTCATTTCAGAGTTCCAGTGGGCAGAGCCCAGGGCTTGTCCACTCCCAGCAACTATTTTTCTTCTATGGCGGGCAGGATACAAACCAACTCCAGCCTGGGCTCTCCAGGCAAGCAAGGAGCAGGCCCCAGGCTGACTCTTGTGGCTCAGATTGACAGGCTAGGTCGAGGCTTTAGGTGCGTGGGTAGGCCAAGGTGCCTGAAGGAGGAGAAAGGCAGTCTGAGCACCGTATGGCCGTCTCAGCACAGTGTTCATGATTTGGAGATGCCGGTGTTGGACTGGGGTGTACAAAGTTAAAAAGCACACAACACCAGGTTATAGTCCAACAGGTTTAATTGGAAGCACACTAGCTTTCGGAGCGACGCTCCTTCATCAGGTGATTGAGCCCTCCACTATCACCTGATGAAGGAGCGTCGCACCGAAAGCTAGTGTGTTTCCAATTAAACCTGGTGGACTATAATCTGGTGTGTGATTTTTAACTTCAGCACAGTATGGCAGTCTCAGCACAGTATGGTGGTCTCACCACAGAATGGCGGTCTCAGCACTGTATGGCAGTCTCAGCACAGGATGCGGTCTCAGCACAGTATGGCAGTCTCAGCACAGTATGGCGGTCTTAGCACAGTATGGAGGTCTCAGCACAGTATGGCAGTCTCTGCACAGTACGGCAGTCTCAGAACTGTATGGCTGTCTCAGCACAGTATGGAGGTCTCAGCACAGTATGGCCGTCTCTGCACTGTATGGCAGTCTCAGCACTGTATGGCTGTCTCAGCACTGTATGGCGGTCTCAGCATAGTATGGCAGTCGCAGCATAGTATGACAGTCTCAGTACAGTATGGCAGACTCAGCAATGTATGGCGGTCTCCATACAGTATGGTGGTCTCAGCACTGTATGGCAGTCTCAGTACAGTATGGCAGTCTCAACACAGTATGGCAGTCTCAGTACAGTATGGCGGTCTCAGCACAGTATGGCAGTCTCAGTACAGTATGGCGGTCTCAGCACTGTATGGCGGTCTGAGCAGAATATGGCAGTCTGAGCATTGTATGGCAATCACAGTACAGTATGGCGGTCTCAGCACTGTATGGCGGTCTTAGCAGAGTATTACAGCCTCAGCACGGTATGGCAGTCTCAGCACAGTAAGGTGGTCTCAGCACTGTATGGCAGTCTCAGTACAGTATGGTGGTCTCAGCACAGTATGATGGTCAAGCACAGTATGGCAATTTCTGCAGTGTATGGCGGTCTCAGTACAGTATGGCAGTCTCAGCACAGTGTGGCGGTCTCAGTACAGCATGGCGGTCTCAGTACAGTATGGCAGTCTCAACACAGTATGGCAATCTCTGCACTGTATGGCATCATGAGCACGGTATGGCGGTCTTAGTACAGTGTGGCAGTCTGAAAAGAGTATGGCGGTCTCATCACAGAATGGCACACTCAGCACAGTATGGCAGTCACAGTACAGTATGGCAGTCTCGGTCCAGTACAGTATGGCGGTCTCAGCACAGTAAGGAGGTCTCAGCACTGTATGGCAGTCTCAGTACAGTATGGTGGTCTGAGAACAGTATGGCGGTCTGAGCACAGTATGGCGGTCACAGCACAGTATGGCAATCTCTGCACAGTATGGCAGTCCGAGCACTGTATGACGGTCTCAGCACAGTATGGCGGTCTCAGTACAGTATGGCGGTCTCAGAAGAGTATGGCAGTCTCAGCACACTATGGCGGTCTCAGCACAGTAAGGCAGTCTCAGCAGAATATGGCAGTCTCAGTACAGTATGGCGGTCTCAGTACAGTATGGCGGTCTCAGCACTGTATTGTGGTCTCAGTGCAGTATGGCAGTCTCAGCATAGTAAGGCGGTCTCAGCAGAATATGGTAGTCTCAGTACAATATGGCAGTCTCAGTACAGTATGGTGGTCTCAGCACAGTATTGTGGTCTCAGCACAGTATGGCAGTCTGAGTACAGTATGGTGGTCTCAGTACAGTATGGCGGTCTCAGCTCCATATGGCAGTCTCAGTACAGTATGGTGGTCTCACCACAGTATGGCGGTCACAGCACTGTATGGCAGTTTCAGCACTGTATGGCAGTCGCAACACTGTATGGCGGTCTCAGCACTGTATATCGGTCTCAGCACAGTATGGCAGTCACAGCATAGTATGACAGTCTCTGCACAGTATGGCAGACTCAGCAATGTATGACAGTCTCCATACAGTATGGTTGTCTCAGCACTGTATGGCAGTCTCAGTACAGTATGGTGGTCTGAGAACAGTGTGGCGGTCACAGCACAGTATGGCAATCTCTGCACAGTATGGCAGTCTGAGCACTGTATGTCAGTCTCAGCACAGTATGGCGGTCTCAGTACAGTATGGCCGTCTCAGTACAGTATGGTGGTCTCAGCACAATATGGTGGTCTCAGTACATTATGGTGGTCTCAGCACAGTATGGCGGTCTCAGTACAGTATGGCACTCTGAGTACAGTATGGTGGTCTCAGTACAGTATGGCGGTCTCAGCACCATATGGCAGTCTCAGTACAGTATGGTGGTCTCAGTACATTATGGCAGTCGCAGCACTGTATGGTGGTCTCAGCACAGTATGGCAGTCGCAGCACTGTATGGCGGTCTCAGCACAGTATGGTGGTCTCAGCACTGTATGGCGGTCTCAGCACAGTATGGCAGTCGCAGCACTGTATGGCAGTCTCAGCACTGTATATCGGTCTCAGCGCAGTATGGCAGTCACAGCATAGTATGACAGTCTCAGTACAGTATGGCAGACTCAGCAATGTATGGCAGTCTCCATACAGTATGGTTGTCTCAGCACTGTATGGCAGTCTCAGAACAGTATGGCGGTCTCAGCACTGTATGGCTGTCTGAGCAGAATATGGCAGTCTGAGCATTGTATGGCAATCACAGTATAAAGTATGGTGGTCTCAGTACAGTATGGCGGTCTCAGTACAGTATGGCAGTCTCAGTACAGTATGGTGGTCTCAGCACAATATGGTGGTCTCAGTACATTATGGTGGTCTCAGCACAGTATGGTGGTCTCAGTACAGTATGGCACTCTGAGTACAGTATGGTGGTCTCAGTACAGTATGGCAGTCGCAGCACTGTATGGTGGTCTCGGCACAGTATGGCAGTCGCAGCACTGTATGGCGGTCTCAGCACAGTATGGCAGTCGCAGCACTGTATGACGGTCTCAGCACAGTATGGCGGTCTCAGCACAGTATGGCGGTCTCAGCACTGTATGGCGGTCTCAGCACAGTATTGCAGTCGCAGCACTGTATGGCGGTCTCAGCACTGTATATCGGTCTCAGCACAGTATGGCAGTCACAGCATTGTATGACAGTCTCAGTACAGAATGGCAGACTCAGCAATGTATGGCAGTCTCCATACAGTATGGTTGTCTCAGCACTGTATGGCAGCCTCAGTACAGTGTGGCAGTCTCAACACAGTATGGCAGCCTCAGTACGGTGTGGCGGTCTCAACACTGTATGGCTGTCTGAGCAGAATATGGCAGTCTGAGCATTGTATGGCAATCACAGTACAGTATGGTGGTCTCAACACTGTATGGCGGTCTCAGCAGAGTATTACAGCCTCAGCATGGTATGGCTGTCTCAGCACAGTAAGGTGGTCTCAGCACTGTACGGCAGTCTCAGTACAGTATGGTAGTCTCAGCATAGTATGATGGTCACACCACAGTATGATGGTCACAGCACAGTATGGCAATTTCTGCAGTGAATGGCAGTCTCAGTATCGTATGGCAGTCTCAGCACAGTGTGGCGGTCTCAGTACAGTATGGCGGTCTCAGTACAATATGGCAGTCTCAGCGCAGTATGGCAATCTCTGCACTGTATGGCATCATGAGCACTGTATGGCGGTCTTAGCACAGTGTGGCAGTCTCAAAACAGTATGGCGGTATCAGCACAGTGTGGCAGACTCAGCACAGTATGGCAGTCACAGTACAGTATGGCAGTCTCAGCACTATATGGTGGTCTCAGTACAGTATGGCGGTCTCAGCACAGTAAGGAGGTCTCAGCACTGTATGGCAGTCTCAGTACAGTATGGTGGTCTGAGAACAGTGTGGCGGTCACAGCACAGTATGGCAATCTCTGCACAGTATGGCAGTCTGAGCACTGTATGACGGTCTCAGCACAGTATGGCGGTCACAGTACAGTATGGCAGTCTGAGTACAGTATGGTGGTCTCAGTACAGTATGGCGGTCTCAGCTCCATATGGCAGTCTCAGTACATTATGGTGGTCTCAGCACAGTATGGTGGTCTCAGTACAGTATGGCACTCTGAGTACAGTATGGTGGTCTCAGTACAGTGTGGCGGTCTCAGCTCCATATGGCAGTCTCAGCACAGTATGGTAGTTTCAGCACTGTATGGCAGTCGCAGCACTGTATGGCGGTCTCAGCACAGTATGGCGGTCTCAGCACTGTATGGCAGTCTCAGTACAGTATGGTGGTCTCAGTACGTTATGGCAGTCTCAGTACTGTGTAGTGGGCTCAGCAGAGTATGGCAGTCTCAGCACTGTATGGCTGTCTCAGCACAGTAAGACCTGCTCAGCCAAATATGGCAGTCTCAGCATTGTATGGCGGTCTCAGTACCGTATGACAGTCTCAGTGCAGTATGGCAGTCACAGCACTGTATGGTGGTCTCAGCAGTATATGGCGGTCTCAGTACAGTATGGCAGTCTCAGTACAGTATGGCGGTCTCAGCACTGTATGGTGGTCTCAGCACAGTATAGCAATCTCTGCACTGCATGGCAATCTGAGCACTGTATGGCCGTCTCAGCACAGTATGGTGGTCTCAGTACAGTATGGCAGTCTCAGCACTGTGTGAGGGTCTCAGCACAGTATCGCGGTCACAGCACAGTATGGCAATCCCTGCACTGTATGGCAGTCTGAGCACTGTATGGCAGTCTCAGTACTGTATGGTGTCTCAGCATAGTATGGTGGTCTCAGCACAATATGGTGGTCTCGGCAGAGTATGGCAGTCTCAGCATTGTACGGTGGTTTCAGCACGGGATGGCAGTCACAGCACAGTATGGCAATCTCTGCACTGTATGGCATTCTGAGCACTGTATGGCGGTGTCAGCACAGTATGGCGGTCTCAGCACGGTATGGTGGTCTCAGCACAGTATGGTGGTCTTAGCACAGTATGGCAGTCTCAGTATAGTATTGCAGTCTGAGCACAGTATGGCAGTCTCAGCACAGTAAGGAGGTCTCAGCACTGTATGGCAGTCTCAATACAGTATGGTGGTCGGAGAACAGAATGGCGGTCACAGCACAGTATGGCAATCTCTGCACAGTATGGCAGTCTGAGCACTGTATGACGGTCTCAGCACAGTATGGCGGTCTCAGTACAGTATGGCAGTCTCAGTACAGTATGGTGGTCTCAGCACAATGTGGTGGTCTCAGTACATTATGGTGGTCTCAGCACAGAATGATGGTCTCAGTACAGTATGGCACTCTGAGTACAGTATGGTGGTCTCAGTACAGTATGGCGGTTTCAGCTCCATATGGCAGTCTCAGTACAGTATGGTGGTCTCAGTACATTATGGAAGTCGCAGCATTGTATGGTGGTCTCAGCACAGTATGGTGGTCTCAGCACTGTATATCGGTCTCAGCACAGTATGGCAGTCACAGCATAGTATGACAGTCTCAGTACAGTATGGCAGACTCAGCAATGTATGGCAGTCTCCATACAGTATGGTTGTCTCAGCACTGTATGGCAGCCTCAGTACAGTGTGGCAGTCTCAACACAGTATGGCAGCCTCAGTACAGTATTGCGGTCTCAGCACTGTATGGCTGTCTGAGCAGAATATGGCAGTCTGAGCATTGTATGGCAATCACAGTACAGTATGGTGGTCTCAACACTGTATGGCGGTCTCAGACGAGTAATACAGCCTCAGCATGGTATGGCTGTCTCAGCACAGGAAGGTGGTCTCAGCACTGTACGGCAGTCTCAGTACAATATGGTAGTCTCAGCACAGTATGATGGTCACAGCACAGTGTGGCAATTTCTGCAGTGTATGGCGGTCTCAGTACAGTATGGCAGTCTCAGCTCCATATGGCAGTCTCAGTACAGTATGGTGGTCTCAGTACATTATGGAAGTCGCAGCATTGTATGGTGGTCTCAGCACAGTATGGCAGTAGCAGCACCGTATGGCGGTCTCAGCACAGTATGGTGGTCTCAGCACTGTATATCGGTCTCAGCACAGTATGGCAGTCACAGCATAGTATGACAGTCTCAGTACAGTATGGCAGACTCAGCAATGTATGGCAGTCTCCATACAGTATGGTTGTGTCAGCACTGTATGGCAGCCTCAGTACAGTGTGGCAGTCTCAACACAGTATGGCAGCCTCAGTACAGTATTGCGGTCTCAGCACTGTATGGCTGTCTGAGCAGAATATGGCAGTCTGAGCATTGTATGGCAATCACAGTACAGTATGGTGGTCTCAACACTGTATGGCGGTCTCAGCCGAGTATTACAGCCTCAGCATGGTATGGCTGTCTCAGCACAGTAAGGTGGTCTCAGCACTGTACGGTAGTCTCAGTACATTATGGTGGTCTCAGCACAGTATGATGGTCACAGCACAGTGTGGCAATTTCTGCAGTGTATGGCGGTCTCAGTACAGTATGGCAGTCTCAGCACAGTGTGGCGGTCTCAGTACAGCATGGCGGTCTCAGTACAGTATGGCAGTCTCAGCGCAGTATGGCAATCTCTGCACTGTATGGCATCATGAGCACTGTATGGCGGTCTTAGCACAGTGTGGCAGTCTGAAAAGAGTATGGCGGTCTTAGCACAGTATGGCACAGTCATCACAGTATGGCAGTCACAGTACAGTATGGCAGTCTCGGTCTCAGTACAGTATGGCGGTCTCAGCACTGTATGGCAGTCTCAGTACAGTATGGTGGTCTGAGAACAGTATGGCGGTCTGAGCACAGTATGGCGGTCACAGCACAGTATGGCAGTCCGAGCACTGTATGACGGTCTCAGTACAGTATGGCGGTCTCAGTACAGTATGGCGGTCTCAGCAGAGTATGGCAGTCTCAGCACACTATGGCGGTCTCAGCACAGTAAGGCAGTCTCAGCAGAATATGGCAGTCTCAGTACAGTATGGCAGTCTCAG
>NW_025213512.1:22924-24898 GCF_004010195.1 Chiloscyllium plagiosum | reverse complement strand
TACAGTATGGTGGTCTGAGAACAGTATGGCGGTCTGAGCACAGTATGGCGGTCACAGCACAGTATGGCAATCTCTGCACTGTATGGCATCATGAGCACTGTATGGCGGTCTTAGCACAGTGTGGCAGTCTGAAAAGAGTATGGCGGTCTCATCACAGTATGGCACACTCAGCACAGTTTGGCAGTCACAGTACAGTATGGCAGTCTCGGTCTCAGTACAGTATGGGGGTCTCAGCACAGTAAGGAGGTCTCAGCACTGTATGGCAGTCTCAGTACAGTATGGTGGTCTGAGAACAGTATGGCGGTCTGAGCACAATATGGCGGTCACAGCACAGTATGGCAATCTCTGCACAGTATGGCAGTCCGAGCACTGTATGACGGTCTCAGCACAGTATGGCGGTCTCAGTACAGTATGGCGGTCTCAGCAGAGTATGGCAGTCTCAGCACACGATGGCGGTCTCAGCACAGTAAGGCAGTCTCAGCAGAATATGGCAGTCTCAGTACAGTATGGCGGTCTCAGTACAGTATGGCGGTCTCAGCACAGTATTGTGGTCTCAGTGCAGTATGGCAGTCTCAGCATAGTAAGGCGGTCTCAGCAGAATATGGCAGTCTCAGTACAATATGGCAGTCTCAGTACAATATGGCAGTCTCAGCACAGTATGGTGGTCTCAGCACAGTATGGCGGTCACAGCACAGTATGGCAGTTTCAACACTGTATGGCAGTCGCAACACTGTATGGCGGTCTCAGCACAGTATGGCAGTTGCAGCACTGTATGGCGGTCTCAGCACTGTATATCGGTCTCAGCACAGTATGGCAGTCACAGCATAGTATGACAGTCTCAGTACAGTATGGCAGACTCAGCAATGTATGGCAGTCTCCATACAGTATGGTTGTCTCAGCACTGTATGGCAGTCTCAATACAGTATGGTGGTCTGAGAACAGTATGGCGGTCACAGCACAGTATGGCAATCTCTGCACTGTATGGCAGTCTGAGCACTGTATGGCAGTCTCAGTACTGTATGGTGTCTCAGCATAGTATGGCGGTCTCAGCACAATATGGTGGTCTCGGCAGAGTATGGCTGTCTCAGCATTGTACGGTGGTTTCAGCACGGGATGGCAGTCACAGCAAAGTATGGCAATCTCTGCACTGTATGGCATTCTGAGCACTGTATGGCGGTGTCAGCACAGTATGGCGGTCTCAGCACGGTATGGTGGTCTCAGCACAGTATGGTGGTCTTAGCACAGTATGGCAGTCTCAGTATAGTATTGCAGTCTGAGCACAGTATGGCAGTCTCAGCACAGTAAGGAGGTCTCAGCACTGTATGGCAGTCTCAGTACAGTAAGGAGGTCTCAGCACTGTATGGCAGTCTCAATACAGTATGGTGGTCGGAGAACAGAATGGCGGTCACAGCATAGTATGGCAATCTCTGCACAGTATGGCAGTCTGAGCACTGTATGACGGTCTCAGCACAGTATGGCGGTCTCAGTACAGTATGGCAGTCTCAGTACAGTATGGTGGTCTCAGCACAATATGGTGGGCTCAGTACAGTATGGTGGTCTCAGTACAGTATGGTGGTGTCAGTACATTATGGCAGTCGCAGCTCTGTATGGTGGTCTCAGCACAGTATGGCAGTCGCAGCACTGTATGGCGGTCTCAGCACTGTATGGCGGTCTCAGTGCAGTATGGCAGTCGCAGCACTGTATGGCAGTCTCAGCACTGTATATCGGTCTCAGCACAGTATGGCAGTCACAGCATAGTATGACAGTCTCAGTACAGTATGGCAGACTCAGCAATGTATGGCAGTCTCCATACAGTATGGTTGTCTCAGCACTGTATGGCAGTCTCAATACAGTATGGTGGTCGGAGAACAGAATGGCGGTCACAGCATAGTATGGCAATCTCTGCACAGTATGGCAGTCTGAGCACTGTATGACGGTCTCAGCACAGTATGGCGGTCTCAGTACAGTATGGCA
>NW_025213512.1:21568-22075 GCF_004010195.1 Chiloscyllium plagiosum | reverse complement strand
GTCTCAGTACAGTATGGCAGTCTCAGCTCCATATGGCAGTCTCAGTACAGTATGGTGGTCTCAGTACATTATGGCAGTCGCAGCACTGTATGGCGGTCTCAGCACAGTATGGCAGTAGCAGCACTGTATGGCGGTTTCAGCACAGTATGGCGGTCTCAGCACTGTATGGCGGTCACAGCACAGTATGGCATTCTCAGCACAGTATGGTGGTCTCAGCACACTATGGTGATCTTAGCCCTGTATGGCGGTCACAGCACAGTATGGTAATCTCTGCACTGTATGGCAGTCACAGCACTGTATGGCGGTCTCAGCACAGTATGGTGGTCTCAGTACAGTATGGCGGTCTGTGGTGTAAAATTATGTCCCAATACATGTGTGAATCATAATGTAACACATGTATTGGGCCAAGCAGTGGAATGTGGTGAAACGGTTAAAATTTATGTCCCAATACATGTGTGAATCTAACCGGAACACATGTATTGGGCCAAGCAATGGAATGTGGTGAAA
>NW_025213512.1:15677-21204 GCF_004010195.1 Chiloscyllium plagiosum | reverse complement strand
CCAAGCAGTGGAATGTGGTGAAATGGTTAAAAATTATGTCCCAATACATGTGTGGATCATAATGTAACACATGTATTGGGCCAAGCAGTGGAATGTGGTGTAAAATTATGTCCCAATACATGTGTGGATCATAATGTAACACATGTATTGGGCCAAGCAGTGGAATGTGGTGTAAAATTATGTCCCAATACATGTGTGGATCATAATGTAACACATGTATTGGGCCAAGCAGTGGAATGTGGTGTAAAATTATGTCCCAATACATGTGTGGATCATAATGTAACACATGTATTGGGCCAAGCAGTGGAATGTGGTGTAAAATTATGTCCCAATACATGTGTGAATCATAATGCAACACATGTATTGGGCTAAGCAGTGGAATGTGGTGAAAGGGTTAAAATTATGTCCCAATACATGTGTGAATCTAACCGGAATGGAGGTGTTGCTTAGTCCCGTGTGAATCTTATTACACACCTCCCCGTGTGAATCTTCTTATCTGTATGTAACCAGAATGGAATGTGTTTTTTAGCCTTGCTCTGCTGTTCACATGAATGTTTATATCTGGAAAAGAGTATATCAGCTGGAAAAGTTGTCCAGTTCGGTGAGTCTGCTCCGGGGTTACGTTTTAACCGCCGAGCGTGGGTTGTTGGCAACCGCTCTACGAGAACTGACGGCTCCCAGTTCCGGTAACATGTAGAGTGAGTATAAGCCAGACCCATTGTTTGGACCTGGTTGTGGCGACGCTGCGGGGAATAAAATGCCCATATTCTAGCAGACTCGCCTCTTGGTCGTTTGTTCTGTGTCAGACTACTCTCCTACGAACCTGACCTTGAGAAGTTTTTAAAACACGGTCTCAGCACAGTATGGTTGTCTCAGTATAGTATGGCAGCCTCAGCACAGTAGGGCAGTCTCAGTACAGTATGGCAATCTCAGCACAGTATGGCGGTCTCAGCACAGTATGGCAGTCTCAGTACAGTATGGTGGTCTCAGCAGTGTATGGTGGTCTCCGCACAATATGGCGGTCTCAATACTGTCTGGTGGTCTCAGCACTGTATGGCAGTCTCATCACAGTATGGCAGTCTCAGCAGATTATGGCAGTCTCAGCACTGTATGTTGGTCTCAGTACAGTATGGTGGTCTCAGCACAGTATGGCCGTTCAGTACAGTATGGCAGTCTCAGCTCAGTATGTCAGTCGCAGTACAGAATGGTGGTGTCAGTACGATATGGCAATCTCAGCACAATATGATAATCTCAGCACCGTATGGCAGTCTCAGTACTGTTCAGCAGTCTCAGCACAGTGTGGCAGTCTCAGCACTGTATGTCAGTCTCAGTACAGTATGGCAATCTCAGCACAGTATGGCGGTCTCAGCACGGTATGGCAGTCTCAGTACAGTATGGTGGTCTCAGCACAGTATGGCAGTCTCAGCATAGTATAGCGGTCTCAGCACTGTATGGCAGTCTCAGCACTTTGTGGCGGTCTCAGCACAGTATGGCAGTCTCAGCACAGTATGGCAGTCTCAGTACAGTGTGGCAGTCTCAGGACTGTCTGGCGGTCTGAGCACAGTATGGCAGTCTCAGTACAATATGGCAGTCTCAGCACAATATGGCAGTCTCAGCACGGTATGGCGGTCTCAGTTCAGTATGTCAGCCTCAGCACAGTATGGCGGTCTCAGCACTATATGGCTGTCTCAGCATAGTATGGCAGTCTCAGCACAGGATGGCGATCTCAGTACAGTATGGCAGTCTCAGGACTGTATGGCGGTCTCAGCACTGTATGGCAGTCTGAGCACTGTATGCCGGTCTCAGCACAGTATGGCGGTCTCAGCACGGTATGGTGGTCTCAGCACCGTACGGCGGTTTTAGCACAGTATGGCAGTCTCAGTACAGTATGGCAGTCTCAGCACTGTATGGCAGTCTCAGTACAGTATTTCAGTTTCAGTACAGTATGTCAGTGTCAGTGCAATATGGCAATCTCGGCACTGTATGACAATCTCAGCACCGTATGGCAGTCTCCGTACAGTATGTTCGTCTCAGCACCATATGGCAGTCTCAGTACCATATAGCAGTCTCAGCACCGTATGGCAGTCTCAGTACAGAATGACAGTCTCAGAACACTATGGTGGTGTCAGCACAGTATGGCAGTCTCAGAACAGTATGGTGGTCTCAGCACAGTATGGCAGTCTGAGCACAGTATGGCAGTCTCAGTACAGTATGGCAGTCTCAGCACAATATGGCGGTCTCAACACAGTATGGCAGTCTGACCACTGTATGGCGGTCTCAGTACAGTACGGCAGTCTCAGCACAATATGGCAGTCCCAGCACAGTATGGCAGTCTGACCACTGTATGGCGGTCTCAGTACAGTATGCATTCTCAGCACAGTATGGTGGTCTCAGCACACTATGGTGATCTTAGCCCTGTATGGCGGTCACAGCACAGTATGGTAATCTCTGCACTGTATGGCAGTCACAGCACTGTATGGCGGTCTCAGCACAGTATGGTGGTCTCAGTACAGTATGGCGGTCTCAGCACAGTATGGTTGTCTCAGTATAGTATGGCAGCCTCAGCACAGTATGGCAGTCTCAGTACAGTATGGCAATCTCAGCACAGTATGGCGGTCTCAGCACAGTATGGCAGTCTCAGTACAGTATGGTGGTCTCAGCACTGTATGGTGGTCTCCGCACAATATGGCGGTCTCAGTACTGTCTGGTGGTCTCAGCACTGTATGGCAGTCTCATCACAGTATGGCTGTCTCAGCAGAGTATGGCAGTCTCAGCACTGTATGGTGGTCTCAGTACAGTGTGGTGGTCTCAGCACAATGTGGCCGTTCAGTACAGTATGGCAGTCTCAGCTCAGTATGTCAGTCGCAGTACAGAATGGTGGTGTCAGTAGGATATGGCAATCTCAGCACTATATGACAATCTCAGCACCTTATGGCAGTCTCAGTACTGTTCAGCAGTCTCAGCACAGTATGGCAGTCTCAGCACTGTATGTCGGTCTCAGTACAGTATGGCAGTCTCAGCACAGTATAGCAGTCGCAGCACAGTATTGCAGTCTCAGCACAGTATTGCAGTCTCAGCACAGTATTGCAGTCTCAGCACAGTATTGCAGTCTCAGCACAGTATTGCAGTCTCAGCACAGTATTGCAGTCTCAGCACAGTATTGCAGTCTCAGCACAGTATTGCAGTCTCAGCACAGTATTGCAGTCTCAGCACAGTATTGCAGTCTCAGCACAGTATTGCAGTCTCAGCACAGTATTGCAGTCTCAGCACAGTATTGCAGTCTCAGCACAGTATTGCAGTCTCAGCACAGTATTGCAGTCTCAGCACAGTATTGCAGTCTCAGCACAGTATTGCAGTCTCAGCACAGTATTGCAGTCTCAGCACAGTATTGCAGTCTCAGCACAGTATTGCAGTCTCAACAATGTACGGCAGCCTCAGCACTCTATGGCTATCTCAGCACTGTATGGCAGTCCCAGTCCTTGATGTCACAAGGAATTAAGGGCTAGGGGGAGAATGCGGGTAAGTGGAGTGGAAATGCCCATCAGCCATGATTGAATGGCGGGGTGGACTCGATGGGCCGAATGGCCTTACTTCCGCTCCTATGTCTTATGGTCTTATAGTCTCAGTACAGCATGGCAGTCTCAGCACAGTATGGCAGTCTCAGCACTGTATGGCCATCTCAGCACAGCATGGCAGTCTCAGCACAGTATGGCAGTCTCAGCACTGAATGGCCATCTCAGCACAGCATGGCAGTCTCAGCACAGTATGGCAGTCTCAGCGCTGTATGGCTGTCTCAGCATTGTATGGCGGTCTCAGCACAGTATGGCAGTCTCAGCACAGTATGACTATCTCAGCACTGTATGGCAGTCTCAGTACATTATGGCAGTCTCAGGACTGTATGGCGTTCTCAGCACAGTATAGCGGTCTCAGCAGAGTATGGCAGTGACAGCACTGTATGGCAGTCTCAGCAATTTATGGTGGTCTCAGTACAGCATGGCGGTCTCAGCACAGTATGGCGGTCATAGCACAGTATGGCAATCTCAGTACAGTATGGCAGTCTCAGCACAGTAAGACGGTCTCAGCACTGTAAGGCAGTCTCAGTACAGTATAGTGGTCTCAACACTGTATGGCGGTCACAGCACAGTATGGCAATCTCTGCACTGTATGGCAGTCTGAGCACTGTATGGCAGTCTGAGCACTGTATGGCAGTCACAGCACAGTATGGCAGTCTCAGTACACTATAGGCAGTCTCAGTCAAGTATGGCGGTCACTGCACAGTATGGCAGTCTCAGCACAGTATGGCAGTTTCAACACAGTATGGCAGTCTCAGCACAGTATGGCAGTCTCAGCACTGTATAGCAGTCTCAGCACAGTATGTCGTTCTCAGCACTGTATGGTGATCTGAGTACAGTATGGTGGTCTCAGCACTGTTTGTCGGTCTCAGCACAGCATGGCGGTCTCAGCACAGTATGGCAGTCCCAGCACAGTATGGCGGTCACAGCACAGTAAGGCAATCTCTGCACTGTATGGCAGTCTGAGCACTTTATGGCAGTCTCAGCACAGTATGTCATCCTCAGTACAGTATGGCAGTCTCAGCACAGTATGGCGGTCACAGCACAGTAAGGCAATCTCTGCACTGTATGGAAGTCTCAGCACAGTATGGCATTTTCAGCACTGTATAGCAGTCTCAGTACAGTATCTCGTTCTCAGCACTGTATGGTGATGTGAGTACAGTATGGTAGTCTCAGCACTGTTTGTCGGTCTCAGCACAGTATGGCGGTCTCAGCACAGTGTGGCAGTCTCAGTACAGTATGTCGGTCTCAGCACGGTATGGCTGTCACAGTACAGTATGGCATCCTCAGTACAGTATGGCAGTCTCAGCACAGTATGGCGGTCTCAGTACAGTGTGGCAGTCTCAGCACAGTATGGCGGTCTCAGCACTGTATGGCGGTCTCAGCACTGTACGGCGGTCTCAGCACAGTCTGGCAGTCTCAGCACTGTATGGCAGTCTCAGCACAGTATGGCAGTCTCTGTACAGTATGGCAGTCTCAGCACAGTACGGCGGTCGCAGCACAACATGGCAGTCTCAGCACAGTATGGCGGTCTCAGTACAGTGTGGCAGTCTCAGCAGAGTATGGCGGTCTCAGCACAATATGGGAGTCTCAGCAGAGTATGGCGGTCTCAGCACTGTATGGCGGTCTCAGCACAGTATGGCAGTCTCAGCACTGTATGGCGGTCTTAGCACAGTATGGTGATCTCAGCACAGTATGGTGGTCTCAGTACAGTATGGCAGTCTCAGCACTATATGGTGTTCTCAGTACAGTATGGCAGTCTCAGCACTGTATGGCGGTCTGAGCACTGTATGGCAGTCTCAGTACAGTACGGCAGTCTCAGTAAAGTATGGCAGGCTCAGTCAAGTATGGCGGTCATAGCACAGTATTGCAGTCTCAGCACAGTATGGCGGTATCAGCACAGTATGGCAGTCTCAGTACAGTATGGCAGTCTCAGCACAGTATGGCGGTCTCAG
>NW_025213512.1:0-10910 GCF_004010195.1 Chiloscyllium plagiosum | reverse complement strand
ACACACACAACCCTCGACCACCACCATGTCTCCTGCCCTTAAACAGATATACACAGAACCACCCACACATACAGAACCCTCCACCACCACCCTGTTTGCTGCCATTAATCAGAGATACACATAAACACACACACACAACCCTCCACCATCACACTCTCTCCAGCGATTAAACAGATATAAACAGAAACACAAACACATCTCGACACCATCACCCTGTCTCCTGCCATTAAACAGACATGCACAGAAACAGGCACACACAATCCTCCACCTGACTCCTGCCATTAAACAGATATACATAGAAATACACAAACACACAACCGTTAACCACCACATTGTTTTCTGCCATTAAACAGATATACACAGACACACACACACAACCATCAACCGCCGCAATGTCTCCTGCCATGAAACAGATATACACAGAAACAAACAGAGACAACCTTCCACCACCCTGCTTTCTGCCATTAAACAGATATATTCGGAAACACACACACAACACTCCACCAGCACCCTCTTTCTTGTCATTAAACAGATATATACAGAAACACACACACACAATCATCTAACACCACCCTATCTCCTGCCATTAAAGAGATATACACAAAAACACACACAGCACCGTCCACCACCACCCTGCCTCCTGCCATTAAACAGATATACAAAGAAAAACACACATACACACAGACACACATATACACTCGCATGCACCAACAAAACACGCCATCAACACCCTGTGACCTGCCATTAAACTGATATAAACAGAAACACAGAGACAATCGTCCACCACCACCCTGTCTCCTGCCAATAAACAGATACGCACAGAAACATACATGCATCCCTCCACCACCCCATCTACTGTCATTAAACAGATATACACAGAAACACGCACACACTACCGCCCACAATACCCTGTCACCTGCCATTAAACAGATATGAACAGAAACTCACACACACAGCACTCCACCACCACCCTGTCTCCTGCCAATAAACAGATACGCACAGAAACATACATGCATCCCTCCACCACCCCATCTACTGTCATTAAACAGATATACACAGAAACACGCACACACTACCGCCCACAATACCCTGTCACCTGCCATTAAACAGATATGAACAGAAACTCACACACACAGCACTCCACCACCACCCTGTCTCCTGCCAATAAACAGATACGCACAGAAACATACATGCATCCCTCCACCACCCCATCTACTGTCATTAAACAGATATACACAGAAACACGCACACACTACCGCCCACAATACCCTGTCACCTGCCATTAAACAGATATGAACAGAAACTCACACACACAGCACTCCACCACCACCCTGTCTCCTGCCAATAAACAGATACGCACAGAAACATACATGCATCCCTCCACCACCCCATCTACTGTCATTAAACAGATATACACAGAAACACGCACACACTACCGCCCACAATACCCTGTCACCTGCCATTAAACAGATATGAACAGAACACCCTGCCTCCTGCCATTGGACTAGAGACACAAACAAAAACACACACACACACCAAACTGTCTCGTGCCATCAACCACATATACACAGAAACATTCACACACACACTCACTCACTCAAAACTCCTTGACCACCCTGACTCCTGTCATCAAACAGTTATACACGGAAATACACACACACAACCTTCCACGAAATTTACAGCTGGGGGAACTGCAGTTACGATGCAATTAGGCAACCAGTCTCCTGTCATCAAACAGTTATACACGGAAATACACACACACACACAACCTTCCACGAAATTTACAGCTGGGGTAACTGCAGTTACGATGCAATTAGGCAAGGTTTAGGAAGCATAGGATGGGGACGGAACCTGCAGGGGATGGGCATATTAGGAATGTGAAGCTTATTCAAGGAAAAGCTCCTGAGTGTCCTAGATATGTGTGTACCTGTGAGCAGGGAGGACGCTGTAGAGCGCGGGAGCCGTGGTTTACGATGGAAGTAGAATCTCTGGTCAAGAGGAAGAGGGAGACTTATGTTAGGATGAGATGTGAAGGCTCGGTTAGGGCGCTTGAACGTTATAAGGTAGCCAGGAAAGACGGAAAGCGAGAGCTCAGAAGAGCCAGGAGGAGACATGAGAAGTTGTTGGCGGATAGGATCAGTGTAAACGCTAAGGGTTTCTATAGGTATATACGGAATAAAAAAAATGACAAGAGTAAGATTAGGGCCAATCCAGGATATTAATGAGAAAGGAGTCAAAGGACATAGTGGAAGCACTAAATGAATATTTTTCGCCGGTATTCACTCTAGAAAACGACAATGTTGTCGAGGAGAATACTGAGATACAGGCAAACAAACTAGGTGGGATTGAGGTTCACAAGGAAGAGGTATTAGAAATCCTGCAGAGTGTGAAAATAAATAAGTCCCCTGGGCCGGATGGGATTTATTCTAGGATCCTCTGCGAAGCCAGGGAGGAGATGGCCGAGCCTTTGGCATTGATATTTAAATCGTTATTGTCTACAGGATTCGTGCCAGAAGACTGGAGGATAGCAAATGTAGTTCTCCGTTCAAGAATGGGAGTAGAGACAACCCTGGTAATTATAGACCAGTGAGTCTTACTTCAATTGTTTGTAAAGTGTTGGAAAAGGTTATAAGAGGTAGGATTTATAACCATCTGGAAAAGAATAATTTGATTATGGATAGTCAGCACGGTTTTGTGAAGGTTAGGTCGTGCCTCACAAACCGTATTGAGTTCTTTGAGAAGCTGAGAGTAAACCGGTGATGTGGTGTATATGGATTTCAGCAACGCGTTTGATAAGGTTCAACACAATAGGCTACTGTACAAAATGCGGAGGAATGGGATTGTGGGAGTTATAGCAGTTTGGATCAATAATTGGCTTGCTGAAAGAAGACAGAGGGTGGTGTTTGATGGGAAATGTTCATCCTGGAGTCCAGTTACTAGTGGTGTGCTGCAAGGGTCGGTGTTGGGTCCACTGCTATTCGTCATTTTTACAAACGACTTGGATGAGGGCGTAGAAGGGTGGGTTAGTAAATTTGCAGACGGCACTAAGGTCCGTGTGCATGGTGACGAAAGATGTTGTAGGTTACAGGCAGACATAGATAAGCTGCAGAGTTGGGCTGAGAGGTGGCAAATGGAGTTTACTGCGGACATGTGTGAGGCGATTCACTTTGGTCAGAGTAATCGGAACGCAAAGTACTGGGCTAACGGTAAGATGCTTGGGAGTGTAGATGAGCAGAGAGATCTCGGTGTCCAGGTACACAGATCCTTGAAAGTTGCCACCCAGGTTGACTGTGTTGTTAAGACGGCATACAATGTTTTAGCTTTTATTAATATAGGGATCGAGTTCTGGAACCATGAGGTTATGCTTCAGCTGTACAAAACTCTGGTGCGGCCGCACTTGGAGTATTGTGTACAGTTCTGGTCACCGCACTATAAGAAGGATGTGGGAGCTTTGGAAAGGATACAGAGGAGATTTACTAGGATGTTTCCTGGTATGGAGGGAAGGTCTTACGAGGAACGTCTGAGGGACTTGAGGCTGTTTTCGTTGGAGAGAAGAACGTTAAGAGGTGATTTAATAGCGACATATAAGATAATCAGAGGGTTAGATAGGGTGGACAGGGAGAGCCTTTTTACAAGTATGGTGACGGCGACCACGAGGGGGAATAGCTTTAAACTGAGGGTTGACAGATACAGGACAGATGTCAGAGGTAGTTTCTTTACTCAGAGAGTAGTAAGAGTATGGAATGCTTTGCCTGCAACGGTAGTAGATTCGCCAACTTTAAGTTCATTTAAGTCGTCATTGGACAAGCATATGGGCATACATGGAATAGTGTAGGTTAGATGGGCTTCAGATTGGTGTGACAGGGCGGCGCAACATCGAGGACCGAAGGGCCTGTACTGCGCTGTAATGATATATGTTCTATGAACACCCTGCCTACTGACCTTAAACAGATATACGCACATGCATACACAAGCCTCCACCACCACCGTGTCTACTGCCAGGAAGCACAAAGACACAGAAACGCAGACACTATAACCTCCACCACCACCTGTATCCTGCTATTAAACAGATATATCACCACCACCCTGTTTCCTGCCTTTAAGCAAATATATACACAAACATA
Organism: Chiloscyllium plagiosum; assembly: GCF_004010195.1. Taxonomy (NCBI): domain Eukaryota; kingdom Metazoa; phylum Chordata; class Chondrichthyes; order Orectolobiformes; family Hemiscylliidae; genus Chiloscyllium; species Chiloscyllium plagiosum. The sequence goes on along the minus strand of NW_025213512.1, from coordinate 6,786 downwards.
CATACACACACACATTCCTCGACCACCACCCTGTTTCCTGCCGTTAATCAAATATATACAGAAACACACACGCACAACCCTCCACCACCACACTCTCTCCAGCCCTTAAAACAGATACACACAGAAACACGCACAAAACCCTATAACACCACCCTGTCTCCTGCCCTTAAACAGATATACACAGAAACACACATACATACAGAACGCTCCACCGCCACTCTGTTTCCTGCACTTAATCAGATATACACAGAAACAGACACACACAACCCTCCACCACCACCAGTCTGTCTTCTGTCATTAAGCAGATGCATACAGAAAACATAAACAAACCTGCATCATCACTCTAACACCAGCATTAAACAGACAGACACAGAAAAAAAACACACACAATCAACCCTCCACCACCACCCTGTCTCCTGCCCTTAAACAGATATACACAGACACACACACACACACAAACTTCCACCACCAACCTGTCTCTTACCAGTAAGCACTTAGACACAGAAACACAGACATCTACCCTCCACCACCCTGTCTCCTGACATTAAAAGGATATACGCAGAAACACCCACACACACAACACTCCATGAACATCCTGCCTCCTGCCATAGGACAGATATACACATAAACACACCCACACACCAAACTGTCTCGTGCCATTAAGTACATATACACAGAAACACACATGCACACTCACTCAGACCTCCTTGACCACCCTGTCTCCTGTCATCAAACAATTATACACGGAAATGTACACACACAACCATCCACGAACACCCTGCCTACTGCAGATATATACAGAAACACACATGCACAAACCTCCACAACCACACTCTCTCCAGCCCTTAAAACAGATATACACAGAAACAGGATCACATATACCCTCCACGATAACCCTATCTCCTGTCATTAAACAGAGATACACAGAAACACACACACACACAACCCTCCACCACCACCCTATCCTCCTTCCATTGAGGAGATATGCATAGAAATACACACACAACCTTCGACCACCACCAGTCAGTCTCCTGTCATTAAACAGATATATACAGAAAACACACAGAACGCTGCACCACCATCCGATCATCGACGATTAATTAGACATACACAACAACCCTCCATCAACACTCTGTTTCCAGGCATTAAACAGGTATATACAGAATTGGCTGGCTGACAGAAAGCAGAGAGTGTCTGTAGATGGAATGTATTCTGCCTGGACGACAGGGTTAAGTGGGATCTCTGTACTTAGGCCTCTGTTCTTTATAGCATTTATAAATGACTTGGATGAAGAGGTTGAGAGGTGGGTTTGTAAATTGGCAGATGACACAACGTTTGGAGGTGTCGTTGATAGTATAGAGGGCTATGCAGGCTGCAGCGTGACATGGAATGCAGAGCTGGGCTGAGAAATGGCAGATTGAGTTCAACCTGGATCAATGCGAAGTGATACATTTTGAATGGTGGAACTCAAATGCTGAATATAGGATTAAAGACAGGATTCTTGACAGTGTGGAGCAACAGAGGGATCTTGGTGTGCAAGTCCATATGTTGCTCAAAGTTTCCACACAAGTGGATAGGGTTGTTAAGAAAGCATATGGTGTTTTGGCCTTCATTAACAGGGAGATAGAATTTAAGAGCCATGAGGTTTTGCTACAGCTCTACAAGTCCCTGGTGAGGCAATACTTGGAATATTGTGTCCAGTTGTGGACACCGTACTATAGGAAAGATACAGATGCTTGGGAGAGGGTGCAAAGAAGGTTACCAGGATTCTGCTCTGACTGGAGAGATTGCTTTATGTAGAATGGTTGAATAGGCTCGGACGTTTCTCTCTGGAGAGGAGGAGGAAGAGAGGTGACCAGACAGAGGTGTACAAAATAATGAGAGGAACAGATAGAGTCAATAGCCAGAGAATTTTCCCCACGGCAGGAATGATTGGTATTAGAACTCATTGTTTGAAAACATTATCAGGAAGGTATAAAGGAGATGTCAGAGCTAGTTTTTTTTTTTACACAGAGAGTTGTGAATGCATGGAATGCGTTATCACTGGTGTTGGTGGAAGCAGAGTCATTGGGGACATTTAAGCGACTGCTGGACATGCACATGCATAGCAGTGAGTTGAGGGGTGCGTAGGTTGTTACTATATTTTACATTAGGATTAAATCTCGGCAGAAAATCGTGGGTCACAGGGACTGTTCGGTGCTGTGTTCTATGTTCTATGTTTTCTGACAAGTGTGAGTTGACCTCGGACACAATAATGCCAACTGCAAAAGATGTTTAAAACTTCATTGAGTTGCAAAGGTGTCAGCACGAGAAGTATGTTTTGGTCATTGTTGTTTTTTTCCATGATGGGTTGAAGCTTACCACACTTCCAACGCTACTGCTAAAATTGTTGTAAATATTTTACTCAAGGAGATTATTACCTGCTTTGGTATTGGTTTTTGTCTACGTTCTGACAATGCCCCACATTTTATTGGAGATATTAATGAGCAATTATGCTGTCATTTTGGGATCCACTACTAACTTCATTGTGCTTATTGCCCACAGGCTGTAGGGCTCGTGGACCATGGTGACCAGAGTCTGAAAACTAAACTTACCAAATGGACTTCTGAGACAGGTCTTTCCTGGGTTAGGGTGGAGCCTCTGGTATTGTTCCACCGACAAGAAACCCCTGTGGGGAAAACTCGCTTGTCCCCAGCCGAAATCATCCGAGGTCGAGCTGTCCTCTCGCCTTGGAATGATGCCTCCTCCCCTCTTCCTTTCAAACACATGACTGAGGATATGTCCTCCTGTGTTCTTTCTTTGACGAAAGTTTTGGGAGATCTTCACTCTAAGGACTGTGCTGCTCCCCTCCCTCAACAATATCCCAACTGTTGAATTTCCCAACTCTTTTATTCTCATCATGATTTGGACAAACGGCAGCCTCCAACCTCAATCGCAAGGGCCCTTCCAGTGTCTCCACACCAGCCTGACTGCTGTAAAGGTCGCCGGCCATTCCGCCTGGGTTCACCTTTATCAATCCAAGGTCATTGGATGAGCCCCTACCGGGGTGGTGGTGTTGTGGTGGTGGTGATGATGATGGAGCTGGAGACGATGGGAACTGGAAGACGAACCGGAATCAGTTGAAAACAAACCAGACTACTATGATACAGCTGCATGTTTCGAATCATAATTCTTCTAATGTTTTACATACCATAATCCTTAATGCAGAGCGACCATTAAGCTGAAGATCGAACTTACCCTGTTATGTGGACTCTTTGTCGCAGGCATTAGTATTGAAGAGGGGGCTGTTTACTTGTGTGATCCTGAGCAACCAGAAACTGCGTCCCGATTAAGCTGAAAATATCTCCTTACGTGCCCGAGAAACTGATTCCTTCGATGCATGGAATGTTACCAAGAATGACTGCCGCAATGGTCAACTGCACCAAGAAAATCGGACAGTTCATTTACAGAATATGTCTCAATGGTCTTCGCCCTGTCAAGGTGTTTTGTGCCAGTTTGATTTCAGTTGTGCTGTCAGTGTTTCTGGTAAGCGTTGCCTCTACTGAAAGAGGCCTAAATCGGCACGTCGCAAAAGAGAAAGGGGGAGATGTCGTCCTTCACTAACAATTTGCTTTTGCAAAGTCATCATAAAATATTCAGCCAGCATGAAGTGGTGCGTTACATCCTCACATCAGCAAATGACTCTTTGACCCCTTTCCCCCTCCTGAATCCCAACTACGGAGTATGGAATACCTGTTAGGCATTTATCAGATATAATCTTTCATTTGATTATTACTTATCCCCACCTGCTAGCCTGTGGAATTCCTATAATAAGTCCAGGGAAGCCTATCCAATTTGTTACAACTGTACAGGATGGGGATGCACTTAAGTGAATGTGACTATGTTTATTCCATGTGCCTTGGTCGAATGTTCCAACTGCTACTGCGTGCCTGTGTTCCCTCGCATCTCATGCATAAGCCTACTGGAGGACTGTGTCTCTGTTATTGTGGATATTCAGGCTCTTTGTGGTACTGGTAATGGCACACACCTTACTATGAGACCCCTAATAGCACCTCCATCTTCTCTATTGTGGGATGGAATGAACCAATTTGGGACAATAATCACACCTCTGACTGAAAGACCCACCACTTTTTATTGAACAGCTTTCACCCTAAGAGCCCAGTGTGACAATATTTTGCAGCTACGGACTACTCATCTTTTCAGGGGAGTCACAAAGACAGGCCTGCTTCATATTGGAAAGCCCCCTTCATTATCTAAACTAAACCCGGATATTATTTTTGTCAGCCAAGATAAAGCGACTAACTTCATTGTTCTTAATGAAATAGGTAAGCCCTGTGCTGTCGCTTTAGGGGCAGTTTTCATAACTACTGTTCCCTGTCCAACTACCTGGGAATGGAGCTGGGGTTTCCCTACTAAAGTTTCAGTTTGACCTGTATTCTGCGCGCATTGGAGGGGTGATAAGGCTTTGGGTAACAGTAAAGCCCAGTTTCTTGCTTACACATTTCTCAGTACCTTTTCCTGAGCAGGATCTGCAGGAATTGTTAGCCATGAAAATTGAAACTATCTTATTTATGGTCTAACCCGCTTGGGCCATGAGACTGCTTGGACTTAGCAGGAGGTAAGGACATGCTCTTAGAATTACATCTATCTCCTCAGCAAAACCGGTATGCCCTCGACTACCCACACGGCAAAGAGGGTCGGGCTTGTTCCATAGTAAAGGGCAAGTGTATGATGGGGATTACTGACGTCATAGAGAACATTACCAAGCAGGTAGATAACATCTGCAACTTTGACAATCAAATGATAGAAGCCACTGCATGGCGAGATGTTGTGGGCTGCTCTATCCACGAGTGTCCCCCGAGAGTAATATGTTGTGGGATGGTATAGCCCAGAGTGTTCCCTTGACAGTGACATGGTGTGAGCTGATGTAGCCCAGAGTGCCCCCTGACAGTGACGTGGTGTGGGCTGGTGTAAGCCGGAGTGTCACTGTGTCACTGACTTAAACGGAGTGACATTGAGTCACAGAGTGATCGAGCATGGGAACTGACCCTTCGGCCCAAACTGGTCCGTGCTGACCATGCTGCCCACTCAACTAATTCCAATTGCCCACATTTGAACCATATCGCTCTCAACCTTTCCCATCTATGTAGCAATTCATTTTTTACATGTTGCTTTTGTATCTGCCTCAACCACTTTTTCTGGCAGCCCATTCCATTTCAAAAACATTCTCTGCATAATGAAGTTCTTCTTAAATCCTTCTCCTCTCACCTTAAAAAATGCCCTGTAGTTTTCAGTCCGTCATCTCTGGGAAAATGACTCTATGCATTCATCCTATCTATGGCCTGCGTAATATTATGCATCTCCATAAAAACACCCCCTCATTCTCCTACATTTCAAGGGATGATATCCGAACCTGGCCCACCCCTCCTTATAACGCTGGCCTATTAGTCCTGACAACATCCTTGTCAAAATTCTTTGCACTCGTTTCAGTTTAACAGGATGACCAAGACTGTACACAATACTCCAAGTGTGGCCTCACCAACGACTTACAGAATTGCAGCATAATGTCCCAACTCCTGTATTCAATGCTTTGAACGATAAAGGCCAGCATGCTAAATGCCTTCTTTACCAACCTGTCTAACCGTGATGCCTCTTCCAGTGAAATATGGACTTGTGATCCGAGGTCCCTCTGTTCCACAACACTCCTCAGAACCTGACCATTTACTGTATAAGTTCTATCTTTGTTTTACTTTCCAAAGTGTAACACCTCCGACTTATTTGTATTTAATTGCAGTTGCCAATCCTCAGCTCACTTCCCCATCAGATTAAAATCCCTCTGTTATTTCTGATAATGTTCATCGCTATCAACGATAGCTCCTAATTGTATCATCCATAAATGTAGTAACCTTCTTGGGAGTACTTGGAGTATGTTGTGCAGTTTTAGGCCCCGTATCTCAGAAGAGATGTACTGACCTTGGAATGTGGTCAGAGGAGATCCACGAGAATGATCCCAGGAATGAAAAGCTTGACATATGAGGAAATTTTGAGGACTCTGGATCTTTACTCAATGGATTTTAGAAGGATGAGAGGAGATCTAATTGCAATATACCGAATACTGAATAGTCTGGACAGAAGAGATGTTGTGAAGATGTTTCCATTGGTAGAATAGACTAGGACCGGAGGGCACAGCCTGAGAGTAAATGGAACAGCTTTTAGAACGGAGATAAAGAGAAACTTCTTCAGCCAGAGAGTGATTAGTCCATGGAATTCAATGCCACAGAAGGCTGTGGAGGCCAGGTTCATGAGTATATATAAGACTGAGATAGACAGGTTCTTGATTGTCAAGGGGATCAAGGGTTATGGCGAGACAACAGAAGAATGGGGTTAAGAAACTTATGAACCATGAATGAATAGTGGAGCAGACTCGATGGGCTGAATATTTCAATTTCTGTTCCTATGTCTTATGGCCCTCATCATGCCTTGTATATTCACATTCAGAACACTTATGTAAATAAAAGATAACAAAGGTCTCAGCACTGACACCTGTGGCACTAGTTATAGACCTCCAGTCTGAGAAACAATCTTCAAACATCAGCCTCTGCTTCTTATCATCGAGCCAATTTTGAATCCAATTACATAGCTCTCTCTGGATCACATGTCACCTAAACTCACTGACAAACCTGCCGTATGGGACCTTGTCAATCGTCTTACTAAAGTCCGTATACAGATAAGCCATTGTCCTACCCTTATCTATTCTCTTTGAAACAATTTAAAACAATTGTCAGA
>NW_025213511.1:31668-33832 GCF_004010195.1 Chiloscyllium plagiosum | reverse complement strand
GCAATGCATTCCACGCAATCACCATTTTCTGTGTAAATAACCCAGCTCTGACACCTTCCGTAAACCTTCCACCAAACAACTTAAAATTAGATCCCTTCATGGTAACCATTTTCACCATGGGAAAAAGTCTCCGTCTATCCACTCTATCTCTGCCGCTCATCATCTTTTACACCTCTAGCAAGTCACCAAACACCCTTCTCTACTCCAATAAGAAAACACCCTCGCTCCCTCAACTTTTCTTCATAAAGTCCACGCAGTTTCCTAGTAAATCTACTCTTCAACCTCTCTAAAGCTTCCACATCATTTCGATAATGAGGCAAACAGAACTCAACACAATATTCCAAACTTGATGTCACCAGGGCTCTGTACAGCTGCAGCATCAAAGCACAGCTCTAAAACACAATTCCCCTGTTAATTAAAGCCAATACACCATATCTCGTCTAAAAAACCATGTCAACTCAGGTGGCAACTTAGAGGGAACTCTGGCATGCATTCCAAGATCTCTGTTTTCCTCCACACTGCCAGGATTCCTGCCTTTAACTTTGTAATTATAAATCAAATTCGCACTTGCAAAATGAAGTACTTCACACTTTTATTTAAGATTGTCATTTAAGAACTTCACTCGATGCCAACGGTCTTTTCGCATCAGAGAGCGGCGGGAGCTGCGCGGAAGTGAAGGCAGAGCGCAAAGCCGGTCGGGAAGGTAAGTGATTGTTATTTTAGAACTTCCCTCGACGTCCAACGGTCTTTTCGCATCAGAGAGCGGGGGGAGCTGGGCGGAAGTGAAGGCAGAGCGCAAAGCCGGTCGGGAAGGTAAGTGATTGTTATTTTAGAACTTCCCTCGACGTCCAACGGTCTTTTCGCATCAGAGAGCGGGGGGAGCTGGGCGGAAGTGAAGGCAGAGCGCAAAGCCGGTCGGGAAGGTAAGTGATTGTTATTTTAGAACTTCCCTCGACGTCCAACGGTCTTTTCGCATCAGAGAGCGGGGGGAGCTGGGCGGAAGTGAAGGCAGAGCGCAAAGCCGGTCGGGAAGGTAAGTGATTGTTATTTTAGAACTTCCCTCGACGTCCAACGGTCTTTTCGCATCAGAGAGCGGGGGGAGCTGGGCGGAAGTGAAGGCAGAGCGCAAAGCCGGTCGGGAAGATAAGTGATTGTTATTTGAGTGGGTAGTACATGTCGGCACAGATGATGTCGGGAAGAAGAGGAGGAACATACTACAGCGGGACTTCGGAGAACTAGGAAGAAGACTGAAAAGCAGGACGTAAAAGGTGGTTAACTCCGGTTTGCTTCCAGTTCCTCGGGCTGGTGAGGCCAGAAACAGAGAGACAATGGACTTGATCTTGTGGCTGGGGAATTGGTGCAGGAAGCAAGGATTTAAATTCTTGGATCGCTGGGGTATGTTCTGTGGAAAGCATAAATTCTACAAGAGAGACGGCTTGCACCTTAATAGGTTAGGACCAGCATTTTGGCAGGCAGGTTTGCTACTGCAACACAGCTACGTTTAAACTAAGTAGCGGGGGGAGGGGACAAACTGGATGTTTAGAAGAACATTGGAGGGAAAATTAGAACAAGGCAAGTCAAGAAATACAACTGTATCAATGAGGCAGAAAACTCAGAAAGGGATCATGCTGTTGTAAGGTTGAGTGAAATAGGAGTTGATGGGAAGGGTGAGGGCAGTAACAAATTAAATATACTATACATGAATGCACGAAGCATTAGAAATAAGACGGATGAGCTTGAGGCTCTTTTGGAAATTGGTAGATACGATATTGTGGGGATAACTGAAACGTGGCTTCAAGTGGACGGGGCCTGGAAAATTAATATTCAAGGCTACATGTGCTATCGTAAGGACAGACTGACGGGCAGAGGGGATGGGGTGGCCATGTTGGTAAGGGATGATATTCAGTCCCTTGCGCGGTGTGACATAGAATCAGGGGATGTAGAGTCAGTATGGATAGAGCTGAGAAATACTAAAGGTAAAAATACCCTCTTGGGAGTTATCTACAGGCCCGCAAACAGGAGTCTGGATGTCGGATATAAGTTAAATCAGGAGCTGAAATTGGCCTGTCGCACAGAATGTTACTACAGTTGTTATGGGGGATTTCAACATGCAGGTAGACTGGAGAATCAGGTTGGTATTGGACCTCAAGAAAGAGACTTTGTG
>NW_025213511.1:29449-31348 GCF_004010195.1 Chiloscyllium plagiosum | reverse complement strand
TATGTGAAAGGCAAAAAAATGGTTAAGACTAAAATTGGGCTCTTGAAGACAGAAACAGGGGAATATATTACGGGGAACAAAGAAATGGCAGAAGAATTGAATTGGTACTTCAGATCTGTGTTCACTGGAGATTACACAAGCAATCTCCCTGAGGTAAAAGTGGCTGAAGGACCTGGACTTAAGGGAATTTATATTTGCCAGGAATTGGTATTAGAGAGTCTGTTAGGTCTGAAGGTTTATAAGTCCCCAGGGCCTGATGCTCTACATCCCAGGGTACTGAAGTAGTTAGCTCGAGAAATCGTGGATGCATTTGTGATTATTTTCCAAATTTCGATAGATACGGGATCAGTTCCTACGGATTGGAGTGTGGCTAATGTTGTACCACTTTTTAAGAAAGGTGGGAGTGAGACAGCAGGAAATTATAGAACAGTTAGTCTGACCTCAGTGGTGGGAAAGATGCTGGAGTCTATTATAAAGGATGAAATTACGACACATCTGGATAGCAGTAACAGGATTGGTCAGAGTCAGCATGGATTTAGGACGGGGGAATCATTATTGACTAATCTTCTGGAATTTTTTGAGGGTGTAACTCTAAAGATGGACGAGTGAAATCCAGTCGATGTCGTGTACCTGGACTTTCAGAAAGCTTTTGATAAAGTCCCACATAAGATGTCAGTGATCAAAATTAGGGCGCATGGTATGGGGGGTGGGGGGAGTACTAACTTGGATTGAAAGTTGGTTGGCTGATAGGAAACAAAGAGTAGTGATAAATGGCTCCATTTCTGGATGGCAGGCAGTGACCAGTGGGGTACTGCAGGATAAGTACTGGGACCGCAGATTTTTACAATATTTGTTAATGATATAGAAGATGGTATTAGCAATAACATTAGCAAATTTGCTGATGATACTAAGCTGGGTGGTAGGCTGAAAGGTGATGAGGATGTTAGGAGATTGCAGGGTGACCTGCACAAGTTCGGTGAGTGGTCAGATGCATGCCAGATGCAGTTTAATGTGGATAAATGTATGGATATCCAAAATGGTGGCAAGAACAGGAAGGCAGATTACTATCTAAATGGAATCAATTTAGGTAAAGGGGCAGTACAGAGAGATCTGGGTGTTCTTGTACACCAGTCAATGAAGGTAGCTGAAAATGTGTTGCTGGAAAAGCGCAGCAGGTCAGGCAGCATCCAGGGAACAGGAGAATCGACGTTTCGGGCATAAGCCCTTCTTCCTTTCTAGTCAATGAAGGTAAGCATGCAGGTACAGCAGGTAGTGAAGAAGGCTAATAGCATGCTGGCCTTCATAACAAGAGGGATTGAGTATAGATTCAAAGAGGTTCTTCTGCAGCTGCACAGGGCCCTGGTGAGACCACACCTGGAGAACTGTGTGCAGTTCTGATCTCCAAATTTGAGGAAAGACATTCTGGCTATTGTGGGAGTGCAGCGTAGGTTCACGAGGTCAATTCCTGGAATGGCGGGATTACCTTACACTAAAAGACTGGAGCGACTGGACTTGTATACCCTTGAGTTTAGAAGACTGAGAGGGGATCTGATTGAGACATATAAGATTATTAAAGGATTGGACAATCTAGAGGCAGAAAACATGTTTCCGCTGGTGGATGAGTGCCAAACCAGAATACACATCTTAAAAATACGGGGTAGACCATTTAGGACAGAGATGAGGAGAAACTTCTTCACCCAGAGAGTGGTGGCTGTGTGGAATGCTCTGCCTCAGAGGGCAGTGGAGGCCCAATCTCTGGATTCATTTAAGAAAGAGTTGGATAGAGCTCTCAAAGATAGTGGAATCAAGGGTTATGGAGATAAGGCAGGAACAGGATACTGATTAAGGATGATCAGCAATGGTTCGAAGGGCAGAATGGCCTACTCCTGCACCTATTGT
>NW_025213511.1:20735-23995 GCF_004010195.1 Chiloscyllium plagiosum | reverse complement strand
TGTTTACTTATGCATTCACTGCACTTTGGAAAAATGAGAAGAAATAGTTATGAAAAAAAGTGTGCTTGACCGGTTAATTGCCAAATAAAAAACGTTGTTTCTGTTTGCAGGAGAACCGAGGACCAGAGGGCACAGCTCATCCTAAGGGATCTTTTTTTTTAGGCGAGATGAGGAGGAAATCTTCCCTCCGAGGGTAATGTGTTACTGGCTATCAGTTAGTATATTGAAGACCAATGTAGGGCAGATTTTTCATCAGTATGGATTCGAGGGCTGTTGGGATAAGGCAAGATTCTGAATATGAAGATTAACAAATGAGCCATTATGATACTGAATGACACAGCAGACATGATGGGCTAAATGTCATGGGTTAAAATCGAGCTCACCCCAAACAGCGATTTGCTTCCCTTTCAGTGGTTGGTGAGACTTTGCCATTCTCTGCCTTAAAATGTGGTGGAGACAAAATCTTACATTTTATTTCAACTCAAAGGCAGATAGACTCAAGGCCAACGAGAGGGGAAGGATTTTCGAAGTTAGAGAGGAATTCAAAGCTACAATCATATCAACTATGATCCTATTAAACCAGGGTACTGTTGGGCTGAACGTTTCTGGTTTTATGTGATAAAGTGTTAATAAATTAGATAAAATACATCCCTGGCCTTAAAATATAAGTGACAGTTTAAAAAATGTGAGTGGACTTACCAATAAGCTTCATCATAATTTTCACACATGCATTGCGAGCGGGAAGTCATCAATTCACTCCTCAGTCCTCAGCAGACCGCTAGAAACAAGGCCAACTTGCCAACTTTCCTCATGAGACTATCTGTTCATACAAGCCATCAATTGGCCAAACTTCCTCTGGACTGCCCCAGTGTTATTTAAGTATTTACAAAAAAAACATACCTAATCCTAACAGAGTATTCATGATGTAATCTCATGGATGTCTTGTAAAACTGTAGTGTAGCATCTTTACTGTAATGTTCAATTCCCCACACACAGATAGAGACAATGAGGTTTTCGCTGTGATCTGTCAATTGATCATAATGAGCCAGATTTGGTGATGAATCTGATGGAATTTATAATATTTCCCAAAGGGTGAATTATATAATAAATGGTATGTCCTAGAAATATAAATCCACTTCTATTTCTCCCTCATGTTCCACAGAAACTTTATGCACTAATCAGTACAGAGTGCGCTATTAAATCAATGGCAGCAAGCGAGGAGCAGGAGAATCAATGTGTCGGCGGAAGTTATTTGTCACTGAATCGCACAAGCTTCGTCATCATTGCCCACCATAATCTCCTCTCATAGCCGATGTCTGAGCGTTTTTATGTAAAACCGCAGCAACATATCTTACACTTTTGTGCGTTTCCTACCACTTTTCAATTCCATCATCAAGACTTTCATCTATTTATACATCCATTAAATCCTCCATCTTTGCCTATGCCTCAGCTCCTCTCTTGCTGAAACCTTCATTCAAGTCTCTGATAGCTCCAGAGTCAAGTATTTTCATGTCTCATTGCTTCCATAAACTTAAACTCATCGACAATCCTGCTGTCTATCCATCAATCCACTCAGAGTTCAATTCACCGTCAGTGTGATACTCACTGACCTGCAAAGTCCCATTCACACATCATCCGTTTACTCACTAACCTACATTGTCCCGTTCAAAAATAACTGACCTACTCTTTCCTATTCACCCTTACTTCTGTACTCACTGACAACACTGCTTGGTTCACCCATCAACCTGTAACCATGACCTATACTGGCTTCTGGTATGCTCAAATCCCATTTTATTGATTTAAATCACATGAGGATCCCACTATGGCATTACGTCTCCAATGGTCTGCCTCCCAAATCATTTTTAGTATGTTGCTCAGACCTTCCCCCTTCCCGCTCTGTCCAAATGTCTATTTAAAGCAAATGTCTTTGCATCTGATTCTCGCCCTGACCATGATTTTAACTGACTGTAGAGTTGTTGCCATAATGTTTTTTTTATTTGTGTTGTCTTTCACTTCCAAGTGTCATGTACTTGGTGCTCAATGTTGGATAGGGCATTTTAGGAATTTTGACCGGCGTGTATAAAAGTTGTTTTGTGCCTACCCATTGAAAGACTGTATTCGGCACTGTCATTTGATGATGTTTTTACCTACATGAGGAAGCCCGTCCTCCACCACCATACCATGGGAAAGTTGAAAAAGACCAGGAGTCTAATTAGTACTTTTGAATTAATTGTTGAATAAAGTGATTTGGCAAGGTGAACGAAGGGATGTTCAGTTGACGAACGGCGGCAAATGTTAGTCACATACTTCATAACAATCAAAAAAGCAAAACGCAATTGATGAAACGATGAAACTTTCATAATCAACAAATGTCATCAACGTGAGTACCCAATACAAAAAGATAAGACACACATCATCATGAAAACTGCTGGTCGGCGAGGCGTTTTTCTTTTTTACAATCAAATACTTGACTGAAGTAAAACAAATAAAGTGGGAAAAAATTGATAGGAACTTACATTGCAAAAAGATATCAGAAGAAATAGCATGTGGTTGTACGTGAGCTAGTCAAAATGCAAAAGAGTAGCTCAAATCTATTTGGGAAACTAGGAATTGACACTGGGGATTTTTGCACAGGAGCAAAGGGGATAGCAGATAATTCAAATCATTATTTTGAATTGATGGTCTTACTGGTGAGATACAGAAACACCCCAACGTATGTACAGCTCTTAATAACAGGAACAATCTTGCAAAAGGGCCTATTTTCGTGGCAAAAGCAATGAGAAGAGAGACAAACTATCACCAGCAACTGATGGTCTGTTTCCACTTTTTAAAAATAATTTATCACAGAGTTATTTCTGGCATTTTTAAGATGTCATTGAAATCACAAGATACCAGGAGGTTTCTGGTAGATTCAAAAAAATTGCTCACGGGATTGCTATCTTCAAGGAGGCAGGAAAGACAGAAAGGTAAAAACTATAGATCTGATAGCCTTATATCTCTGATGAGGAAACTGAGTCTGTTCGAAGAGAAACTGTTCAGCAGGGCACTTAAAAAAAGGAATGGATTCAAAAGTCAACCTCGTATTCTGAAAATTAAGTTGTGACTAACAAACGTGTTGAGTTGTTTGAGGATATGTCAAGCGGTGACAAAAAGTAGGCTGCGTATTTAGTTTTGTTAAGCGATTTGCAAGTACAACATAAAATGTGTATTGCAGAAGCTAGACTCTTGTGTGTTTTTGTCAGAGATTGAACAACTGTTAA
>NW_025213511.1:4508-20197 GCF_004010195.1 Chiloscyllium plagiosum | reverse complement strand
AAATCATATCTTGGCCTTGGAGCATGTTCAGAGGAGGTTCACAAGAATTATCTTCGGTGAAAATTTTAACATATGAGGAACATTTGAGGACTGCTAGTCTGTATTCGTTGGAGTTTTAAGAACGATGGGGGGAATCTGATTGCAACATACAGAATACTGAATGGCCTGCACAGAATAGATGTTAGGAAGATGTTTCCATTAGTAGGAGAGACTCGCACCAAGGGCACCACGTTAGAGAAGAGGGAAAACCTTTTATATTGGAGATAAGGAGAATCTTCGTCAACCAGCGAGTGATGAATCTATGGAATTCACAGCAACAGAAGGCTGTGGTGCCCATTTCATTGACCCATTTAAGAGGTGGATAGATAGGTTTTTGTGTATCAAGGGGATCAAGTGTAACAGCCAGAAACAGGGAGAATTGGGTTGAGAAACTTTGATTGAATTGAGGAGCAGTTGCAACAGTCTGAATGGCTTAATTTTTGCTCCGCGGTCTTATAGTCTTATGGTCTTACCGACGAGGTAGTTCTTTAATACTTATTTAGGAGCTACCGGTATTGGACTGGTGTGGACAAAGTTAAAAATCATAACACCCGGTTATTGTCCAACAAGCTTATTTTAAAGTGCACGGTGTCGAGCTCTCCTTCATCAGGTAGTCACAGGCACAGAATTATAGGACACATAATTTATAGTAAAATATATTTACTGTAAATGTCGTATTCTATGATCCTGCCCCACTCGCTACCAGATGAAGGAGCAGTGCTCCGAAAGCTGGTGCTTCCAAAAAAACCTGTTGTAATATAATTTGGTGGTGTGAGAATTTTAATTTTATAGTTTGTGGTCGAAAGGAATGAAGAATCATATTGCTAAAATCCGTGAGATTCAAAGGGTGTATGACAAACGAATGTTGAGTAGATGTTTCCAAACCGACTGAAGTCTGGGACTAGGGGCGACTTATTTACTGATCTCGGGATACTCGTTTTAAACTGGGATGCAATGGAATGTCTTTTCTCAGAAGGCAGCAAGCCTGTGATCTCTTGAACCAAGAGACTTCTGGAGACTCAATCACTGAAAATATTTTCAAAAGCAAGTCGATTGATTTTTTGTCCTACTTGAGTTGAGCAATACAAGGAGTGGCATGAAATTCGATGAGATGACTGGAGTATGTCAGGTGTGATCATAATGAATGAAAGCTTGAAGTTCTGAATGACATAATCTTGTTCCTATTCCTTATGTTCCTCTGTACTGATATTGAATAATCAGTGTTTTGCTCCTGGAAGTTGTGTTGTGAAATGCTGTATTCAGGCGAACCAGATGATCAGGTGATTCAAGTCTGGGCGAAGTTATGTGCTGCATTCACAGTCAAACGAGTTAGAACATGTAACGTAGAATAGTACAGTACAGGAATAGGCCATTCGTCCCACAACGTTTTGCCGACCGTGACGCAAAATTATCTACGCCCTTCTGTCTGCCGTTATTCCATAACTCTCCACTCTTTTCATATTCATATGCCTGTCAAAACGTTTCTTACACCTCCCTTTCACCTCTGTCATCACCACCACCCGAGCAGTGCGTTCCAGCCCCCTGCCAATCTCTTTTGAACATCCCCACAATCATAAATGCATGCCCAATAGTTTTTGATATTTCATCACTGTGAGAGAAATTCTGACCGTCAACTTTCTTCAGGTATCTCATAATTTTCAAGAATTATATTAAGTCTCTCCTCAGCCTATGTACTCCAGAGAAAGCATCTCGAGCTGCACCCGCTCCAAAACCTCTTCATGCTTCCTGTCATGTAGCAGCCACATTTGAACACAATGCTCTTAGTGCAGCCGACGGAACGCTCTTATAAAGCTGCAAGATAACATTCAGAGCCTTGTACTCAATTCCCCGATCAGAGAAAGCAGGCATGTCATATGCCTTCTTTACTACCCTCTATAATTGTTTGATCACTTAAAGGGAGTTGTGTACTTGAACGCCAAGATCCTTCTGCACATTAATGCTGTTCAGGGTTCTATCGCTAATCGTGGACTTTTTCTCGACATTTGATATCCCAAAATCCAGTACCTCACATTTACAAAGTTAAAACTCAACATGCCATTTCCCCGCCATACCCCCAACTGATATATATCCCACTGTATCATTCAAAATTATTCTAAATTATTCTCCTATGAGCCAGCCACTTATGAATCCACGCAGCCAAGTCACCGTAAATCCCATGTATTGTAACCTTCTGAAAGAGCCTTAAATAGAGAGTTGCAGTGGTCGGGAAGGTACTGCCAGGGGTGGTGTTGGTGATGATAGATGCGATAAGGACGGTTCAGAAACATTTCGATATGCACATGAAATGGAAGGAACGGAGGGTTATCGGCCAACGGCAGGCAGAAGGGATTACTTTTATTCGGCGTCATGTTCAATATAACTTTTCTAAAGCCTTATTAAAATCCGTGCCGACAACATCCACTATTCCACTCTCACCAATCATCTCCGTCACCTCTTGGTGGGCGGCACGGTGGCACTGTGGTTAGCACTGCTGCCTCACAGCGCCTGAAACCCGGGTTCAATTTCCGCCTCAGGCGACTGACTGTGTGGAGTTTGCACATTCTCCCCGTGTCTGCGTGGGTTTCCTCCGGGTGCTCCGGTTTCCTCCCACAGTCCAAAGATGTGCAGGTCATGCTAAATTGCCCGTAGTGTTAGGTAAGGGGTATATGTAGGGGTATGGGTGGGTTGCGCTTCGGTGGGGCAGTGTGGACTTGTTGGGCCGAAGGGCCTGTTTCCACACTGTAAGTAATCTAATCTAATCTTTCTCTTCAAACAATCAAACAAGTTAGTAAACATGATCTACCCAATAGAACGTCAGGCTGACAGTCCTTCGTTAGGCATTGTTTTTCGAAATAATCGTAATTCCTATTCCTTAGAATTCTCTCCAAAAATTTCCCAAGCACTGATGTGAGATTCATCAGCCTAGACTTTCCTATATTATTCCTGTTTCCCTTCTTGAAAAAAACGAGGACAACATTAGCTATGCGTCAATATTTCGGAACTTTTTTTTATTGAATGGAGTATTGAATACAAAAGTTATCAGGTCATATTTCAATTGGATAAGACTTTGGCCGGCCACATTTGGAATATTGCATTCAGTTCTGGTCGCCTCAATACCAAAACGATGTGGATGCTTTGGAGAGGTTGAAGAGGTCGTTTTCACTTGGATGTTTTCTGATGTGGAAGGTACTCGCTGTGAAAAGATGTTGAATAGATGAGGATTACTTCCATTAGAAAGACAGAGGTTGGCGGGAACCTGACTGAGGTCTCCAACACCATGAGTCGTATGGACAAGGTGGATCACAAGAAACAGGTATTCCCATAGTGGGGGAATCAATTACTTGTGTTAACGAGTTCAAAGTGAGAGAGGAAAAAAGTACTGTGCGTAGAGGTTGGTGGGTGCCTGCAATCTGTTGCCAGCGGAGCTGCTAGGGACGGGTGCGATAGCGCCACTTAATATGTATCAAGACAGATAGGTGAATGGGTGGGGAGAAAGGGGGCACAGACGATTAGAAAATATGCAACAGGTTCAGAGAGAGAATCTTGATCAGCACAGGATTGGAGGACCGAAGGGACTGCTCCTGTGGTGAAACTTTCTTTGTTCTTTGTGCTTTGATGCATGTCTGTATAGCTGGCCTTCTCTTTCGACCCCAGATACTACACTGAGCACGTGATGGGCTAAGAACAGGCTCGGTGGTCTAGTGGGTGGTCTCAGTGGGAAGAGAATGGTCTGCCTGTGTGTTGATCCATCCACCAGGACCTCCGTGTCTCTATCGACAAATCATTGTGTGATTGTCCCATATATGCCTTGCTCAGGTTAAACTGTGCAGGCAGCTCTCAACTGAGAAAGTCAATCCTGTGCCCGTTGGCCTTTGAAGGTTGGCATCAGTTTCAGGGATCACAGAACATTCAGAGACATCTCAGGGATGGTGAGTACCTCCAGCCATGATGGGTGGGAGAATCGGGCTGGCACATAATGAGAGTGACACCATGGTGTGAGGAGGGTAGCTAATGAGCTGAGTTCGCTCAGACAGCTCCAGGAAACTAGCTCGGCCTCGTGGAGATTAATGCTCTGTCGCACACAGTGAAAATGACACTGGGGCACATTATTCTTAAATCTAGCCCAATGAACCGAGTATTCTGCTTACTCCACTTCCAGTTCGAAAGCTTGCAGAACAAATGCTCATTCAAGACTCTTCAGCATCTGACCACACACCATCACCTCATTCACACGTCCTTCCGAGAATCACTGACTCATGTTGCAGGATACTATCGACGTATTTATATTTCATCATTCTAAAACCTGTGAACATGTCCTGCCACTGACATTGTCTCTCAGTCTCTCATTTTCTGTCTATTTCCCACAATTCTCCCATATGTTGGCATTTCAACGAGCTTCCTGCCATCTCTCTCTGGCAGTGATTTTCACACCTACAACACCCTTTGTCATGGCACAACGGAGATATCGAGCTCTACATAGATGGGAGCTGCACATCCTGTCACTTCCACTATCGGCTGTAAGTTTCCCCATGCTGACCAGTGATGGAACACACTGTTACCCAACAACGCACTGGTCGTGGTATTCACTGCTCTCCATGCTGGGAGGATAACTGATCTTTGTTCATAGATTAAGTGACTGGCGTCCATTGCACAGCTGTATTCGTTGGATATACCTCACCTGGGTTTTTAGATCTGTACACTGGTGAGGTCGGCACAGATCCCAGTGCAGGACAGATTATCTGAAACAGGTTTATTGATCAATGTGTTTGAGATCTACACAGGTTCAAATACTCGACAGATACCTAGTCTACGTTTATAGGTTAATGCACGAAAATCCTTACTTGGTCTGACCTACTTGTGATTCCCGACACAGACTCTTAACTGCCTCTGAGAGATGAACAATGAAGGCTGGTCCAACCATTGATGCCTCCTTCGTGTGAGTGAATTAAAAAAAGACGTGTCTGCGCAGGTTCTGTGTGGTGGATTGATAATGTGCTATTGACTGAATGATTGATTGATTTAGTGTCATGTGAAACCAAACTGCAGTGAAAAAAATTGCTAATGAGCAGTGCAGACAGGTCATACCAAGCAAGGATATATAGATCAGAAGTACTTAGACTGAGGTTAGACAGTGGTGTACATGTACAGGTAGTGGAACAGGCAAGAGCAATGCCAGAAGATCAGCAAAACCTGAGGAGAGAGACTGCATTCATTCATCTAATAACAGCCTGGGAGAAATTGTTCCTAAACCACTTCTTTAATGTGCTCAGGCTTCTGTGTCTTCTTCCTGATGGGGTGTGTGCCATCCTGGCCATCACGGAAGCCAACCTGCCATCCAAGAACACCATTAGCACTGCTTATTTCCATGTAAAGTCTGCCAACATTATCAAGTACCACGCCCAAACTAGCTTCTGTACTTTCTTATGGTCCTGTGCACAGCAGTTGCCATATCAGAGGCTTTCTGTTCCGGATAATCTGCACCCACAGCCCCTTCCTGCACGCGCAGCACAACTGTGATTGTGCTGGCAATTTCCAAATGAATGTCATCTACAAATTCGCTGACACCAGCACCACAGTGTTCTTCCAATGATGCATAAGTTGTTGAGAGTCTTATGGTCACGCCGAATTTGCTGAGGCGTCTGAGGAAGAAGAGACGTTGTTGAGCCTTCTTGACCGTTGCATCTACGTGGGAGTTCCAGAACACATTGTCGGCTACCATCATTCTGAGGAACTTAATTCACCCTTTCAACCTCAGTTTCGTTGATGTGGATGAGGCCGTGTTTGCTCGTTTCTTTCGGCAGTCAAAGATTAGTTCTTTAGTTTTGCTGACTTTAAGAGCGAGGTTGTTCTCATTGCGTCACGTCAACAAGCCCTCGACCTTATTTCTGCATTTTGCTTCGTCTTTTTCATTTATACTTACTACTATGTTGCTGTTCTCAGCAAACATGTCGATGGCATTCCATTGGAAATTGTCAACACAATCACGGTTGTACAGGGCGTGCAGGCAGGGGCTGACGGTCCATCCTGCGGGAGCCGCAGTGTTGAGTGTTATCATGAAGGAGGTGCAGTTACATCTTCTCACTGATTGCGGTCTTTGAGTCAGGAACTGAGGATCCAGTTGCAGTGAGCGGAGACGAGACCAAGCTCACACAGTTTTGAGACCAGTGTGGAGGGGATAATGGTCTTGATCTAACTAACCATTTCAGCTGATCAGGCAATGCCTTTATTCTGTATGCACATCACTGTGATTCGGCCTTCCATGTTCCACTCTGTTAATGTTGCAGTATGACCATGCATAGTACATCATGTTGGTGCATTATCACTCTCCTGGCAGCATCCGTGGTTTCTTCATTCAGAAGCAGTTAGCCCTTCCCATTCTCATCGAGTCTCCACGTTGAAAGATAAGGTGGTTTCTGGTAAAAAGGCCATCCACTTGAGAAACCGCTCAAAGCATTGGCCTCCCCTCAGGACTCCCCACTGCCAATCAACCACATCAAAATGTCTCGTGTGTACTGAGTGCAATGGGGCCAATGGGGACATCAGGGAGCAGACCATCAGGAAGATGGAGCAAACCTTTCCATGTCTGAATGGGTCAGGGTGAACCCTCCAGTACACACTGTATCACAAAGTCCTGTAACTTTTCCGCATTCATGTAATATACACCCTTTTCATTCTTATGGAAAATTTACAGGTTCAGAGTTACTCATATTATATTCCATCTGTCAAATTATTGTCCATGCTTATCCATTCACAGACTCTTTACCTCCACTGGATTAATTAGTTCCCTCTCTATCTTTGTGTCATGAACATTTAGTTCGAGCTCAGTTGCTCCACGGAAATGAACCATTGATATAGATTGCAAATAATATAATAACCAGGGCTCAGCACTGGTCATTGTGTCACTGCAGTCATGAAGTTCTGTTAAACTGAAAAACACTAATTTTTGCTAGTTGACGGTATCTTCAATATGAGGCCGAGACGTTCCCTCCACCAGGACTGTGTGCTGGGTGCTTCTACAGATGCTGGTAAGGACATATCCATCTGTGTCAAGTAGTTTGTGAGAGGATGGTTTCCTCTTGTTGATTCGCCCATCACTTCCCACATTCTGGCTACTGTATAGTTGATGCGTGTCCCTGCTCAGTCAGTGTTGGCCCCGTGGAGACACTCTCGGTGATGGACATTGACCTCCCACACACAGCTTACGTCATGTGCCCTTGTTAACTTAGTGTTTACGCTGATTTATTTTAACATCAAGGGGAACTGATTTATCACAGAGGGCAGCAGATGTTCATCATAGGTGATTCTTCGACCAACTGTCACCTGCTACCATGAGACTTCCCGGCTTTAGGAATCAATGTTGGGGAATTACACAGTAACACCTTCCCTGACTGCATCCCGCGATGTCCCCACCACTGGTGGGTCTGTCCTGCCGGTGGGCCAGGATCCACTCAGGAATGGTGATGGGCTTCAACGAATATTACCCATCGGGTCTGATTCTGTGATAAGATTGTGTCAGACTGTTTTCTCACTAATCAAAATAAGGAATAAACTGAAAAATGAAGCAGTGAATAACTGCTTAATAACGGCTTAAAATGAAAGGCAATCTATCGGAATGGATGTTTTATTCTCAAAGAAGAATGATAATTTCAACACATACATTGGTGGAAATGAATATGGTTTAAAGGCATTAGAGAGGCAGAGCTGCCTGGTATCTGATATGGGGCACACAATATTCGGAACACTTTACACTTAAGTGTGTTATACAAAAGTGAAAAAACGGAGGTAAAGGCAATCTCTGAATAAGGACGATATGATATTCAAACAAGATCTTACATCAAACGACCGTGGTATTGGCTTAATCTTATCGTTTCTTTCTGCAAAGAGTCAGTTTACTTGCGTTTGGGAAGAGATTCGAACCTTGAGGCTGAGTAGATCTCACCAATCGTAATGGGCAGAATGGCCTTTATGAGATGGATTTTTAGGACTCTCTCACAGTTCATAACTGACATTTCCCGGAACGTTCTATCCCTGACATGATTTGTGAAAAGACGAATGTTAGTGGATTGAACAAAAGAGAAGGTCCCGAGGGAGGTGATCCCGTTCCAGAGAGATCCCGTCAGGCAATTAAATGGGTAAATATGCTTTCCCTGCGTTGTCATTTCTTCAAGACAGAAGGTCGCCCACAACTTAAACTAAAAAACAGCAATTTCGCACCTCCGTTTGTCTCAAAGGAACAGAGAGAGGACAGCAACTTTTTCACCCACCAAATTAGGAACTGGAAAGAAGTGACCTACGTCTGCTCTCAGGTGATCGAGTGTGTGGGAACGTCCTCGAAACGTTCTTATGGATGTGTTGCTGTTTGCTTGGGGAGGCAGGGTTTCTTACGGATTACCTCACATTTCTGTGAATAATTCAGAAGTTAACATTTGTTATTTCAGCTCTAATTATTTCAAAAAAAAATCTCTGAATACAGTGACTCATATGAAATTCTCTCCCTATTCTCATTCAAACTGATAATTCTGCTTCCAGGCTGATGGATAATGTGTTTGTTTTCCTTCCTCACAGTTAACGGAGTGACGATCTACGTCCTGCTTTGTAAAGATTGTGGATTGATTCCATGTATCAGACGTTATCTGGGGGCCATGGCAGTAGCAGACCGACTGGTCATTATCCTCGACCTGATATTGAGACACATTCCCATCCTTTATTATAGCCGGTTTTCTTTCGTGAAGTCCATCCCCGTGTGTAATATCCACGCCGTCCTGCTTTATGCAGCCACTGACTGTTCGGTCTGGTTCACTGTCACTTTCACCTTTGATAGGTTTGTGCCCATTTGTTGCCAGAAGCTAAAAAGAAAATATTGCAATGAGAAAACGGCGGCTGTGGTTCTGGGAACAGTGTCTGTGCTGAGCTGCTTAAAAAACATTTTCTGGTATTTTATGTTGACAGCTTGGTATCGCCTGGCGAACTCCCCTGGTTTTGTAAAGCAATGAGCGATGCTTCTGACTCTCCTGTCTGGTTCACTATCGAGTTACTCCATTACATTCTAACTCCGGCATTTCCATTCCTCCTGATTGTGCTGCTCAATGTCTTCACTGTCAGACACATTTTAGTGACCAGCAGAGCCCATAGAAGGATCTGGGCTCGCACCAATGCGAACGGTCAATGTGACACAGGAATGAAAAATCGAAAAAAGTCCATTATTTTGCTGTTTGTGATCTCGGCCAATTTCATCCTGTTATGTTCAATGTTAATGATTTTTTCTATATGGAAACGGATGTGGTTACTTGGGGATACATCAATATATCTGGATCCTTTTGTGCTGGAATTAGGCTTCATGCTGCAGCTCCTCAGTTGCTGCACAAACACCGCGATTTATGCCGCGACCCAGATTAAATTCAGACAGCAGCTGAAGAATATTCTGAAATATCCCTTCACCCAAATTCATCAATCAATCAAATTCATTCATTAAAGTTTCCACCTAGGATTATCTCCTTTCCATTCAATTGTTTCAGCAATTTATAGGCCAGTGAACTTAACATGGGCAGTGGGAAAAATTCTCGGATCCATTACGAAGGACATTATAGTGAACTATTTAGAAATGAATGGCAGAATCCGACAGAACCAGTATGGATTTTGACAGGAAAATCATGGTTGACAAATATGTTGGAATTCTATGAAGATGCACCCAGTACAGTTGACAAATGGGAGTCAGTCGAAATGGTATATTTGGACTTTGGAAAGTTTGACAAATTCCTGCAGAACAGTTTATTGTGCAAGATTGAAGCGCATGTGTTTGGATGGATGTATGCAGTTGGATAGAAAACTGATATATTCAGGCTGTGGTGAAACACGAGGCACAACACGCATAGTGTCTCACGCCCACTGTCCTTCTCTTTCCAAGGAAAGAAAGACCATATGCTGAGGGTTGCCAAGGTAACTATTATTTTTTTTTCATTTTCTTTCATTTCATCAATGTCTGTTGGTAATTCAAAGTAGAGGGGATGGAAGCCAGTGCAGTTGCATTCTCATCTTGCAGGATGTGGGACGTAAGGGTTATACTGCTCTACCTGCTGACTACACCCACGAGATGTGTACCTAAACTCAGCTCCTTACAGACAACGTGGGGGAACTCGAGAGGGAGTTGGATGAACTTCGGATATTTTGGGAGGCTGAGGGGGTGATAGATAGAAGTTATGGGGAGGTAGTCACATCAAATTCACAGGATAAATGCAGCTGGGTGAATGTCAGGAGAGGTAAAGGGAACAGGCAGGCAGTGCAGGGATCCCATGTGGTCGTTCCCCAAAATAATATGTATACCGTTCTGGATACTGTTGAACACCGTATTAAGAGGGGAAAGCCTCAGCGGCCAGATTTCTGGCAAAGAGCCTCGCTCTGTGCTTAAGAAGGGAAGAATGAAGAGTGTTGGTGATATGAGATTCAATCGTTACAGGAACAGACATGAGTTTCTGCAATCGTCAGAAACACGTGGCTGAGAATGTCCTCCATCCCATCTCATCTGCTTCCCACACGCCTGCACTGGACCCCCAACCTTCCTAACGCCAAAAGGTCAGAAACCCCTCGCTTCTCCCGTTCCAGCACAACAAGGTCCATATACACCGCACCATCCTCCGCTATTTCATCCACGTAAAAACGAACCATACCAACAGAGACATATTTCTGTCCTTACCGCTATCAGCATTTTAGCGAGATCAATCCCTTCACAACTCTATCGTTAGATCCACGTCACTCACCAGTCCACAACCGACTTCCTCTACCTTCCCCTGACACCGCAGAAAGTGCAACCTCTGCGCCCACGTGTGGATCATTTCAGAGAATATCTCTGGGACACCAGCACCCACTGTCAAGCACACGATGGCAGAACACTTCAACTCCCTTTCCTAAACAGAAAAGGGCATGCAGGTCCTCGGCATCTTTCATCACCAAACCCTTACCACACGACGCCTGAAAAAAGAACGCCACATATTTCGCCTTGAGACCCTGTCACCACAACAGATCAATGCGGATTAAACCAGTTTCCACATTTCTCCTCCCCCCACTTTATCCCAGTCTCAAAAGTCAAACTCAGAACGGCCCTCTTAACCAGTCTACCACGTTTCCTATCTATCCGCTCCAGTATCCTCTCTGACCTATCCTCTTCTCCCCCATTACATTTACCTATCCCATTCCCAAGTTCATTCGCCCCGACCCCAGCCACCTTCCATTTATCTCTCATTTCATCTCCCCAGCCTACGAGCGTGAATGCTGTTGAAGGGCTGATGCCCAAAACTTCGATTCTCCTATTTCTCGGATACTCCCGGACTTGCTAGGCTTTTCCAGCACCACTCTCTCGATTCTGAACTCCAGCAACTGAAGTTCTTGCATTCTCCTCGATAGGAAGATATACAGGATTTGCTGTTTGAAAACCAAGTAAGCCAGGTGTTAGACCTCGCTTTGGGAGAACATTTTCCTGACAGAAATCACAAATCCCCGACTTGTATTATCGTCATGGAGAAGGGGAGAAGCCGGCAGTATGGGTCAGTATTTAATTCAGGAAGGTTGGAATTACAATGTTTTTTTTTAGATTAGATTAGATTACTTTAGATTAGATTACTTTACAGTGTGGAAACAGGCCCTTCGGCCCAACAAGTCCACACCGACCCGCCGAAGCGCAAACCACCCATACCCCTACATTTACCCCTTACCTAACACTACGGACAATTTAGCATGGCCAATTCACCTGACTTGCACATCTTTGGACTGTGGGAGGAAACCGGAGCACCCGGAGGAAACCCACGCAGACACGGGGAGAATGTGCAAACTCCACACAGTCAGTCGCCTGAGGCGGGAATTGAACCCGGGTCTCTGGCGCAGCGAGGCAGCAGTGCTAACCACTGTGCCACCGTGCCGCCCATTAATGTTATGAGACAGTGACTGGGACACCAAACTTGGGAACAGACGTTCTCAGGGAAGTGACAACTGAAGTGCGCAGGTTGTTTTGGAACACCTGCTGATAGTTCTGTACATGTTGTCCTACTGAGGCAAGGAGTGTCAAAACGGTGGTTTACAATGGATGTGGCACATCGCACCAAGAGGGAGAAATAAGCTTGTTTCAGGTTGAGGACGCAAGGATCAGATAGGACTTTAGATGCTTACATGATAGACAACAAGGAACTGAGGAAAGAACTTCGGAGAGCTAGAATGGGGAATGATAAAGCTTTAATGGGTAGGATGAAGTAAAACACTAGGGCGTTCTACACTGAAGTGAGGAATAAGAGGATGTCCACAGTGAGGGTAGGGCCGATCAGGGTTCGGGGAGGGAACGTTCACCTGGAGTTGGAGAAGGTAGGGGAGGTCCTTCATGAATACTTTGCTTCAGTATTCATTACTGAGAAGAATCTTGACATTTTTGAGGACAGCGTGATACAGACGGAAATGCTAGAATTGATTGATTTTCGGAAGGAGGCTGTGCTGAAATATTTGAAAAAAAAAAACAGAAAAAAATCGATAAATCCGCTAGGCCACATGGGATATGCCCCAGGTTACTACACGAAGTGGGGGAAGAGACTGTTGTGCCTTTACCTATGATCTTTGCATCCTCACTGTCCACTGGAGAATTACCAGATGAGTGGTGGGTGGCAAATGTTCTTCCCTTGTTCCAGAAAGGGATTAGGGAAATTTGCAGTGTAGTTCGTCAAACGTCAGTGATGCGCAGAGACAGGATTTATGATTACTTCGAAAAGCGCAGTTTAATTAGAGATAGTCAGAATAGCTTTGTGAGGAGCAGGACATGCGTCACAAATTGTGTTGCTTTTTTCAGAATATGTCAAAACATGTTGATGAAGCTAGAGCAGTGGTTGTGGTGTGCATGGATTTTGGCAAGGTATTTGATATGTTTCCCTATGGTAGGCTCATTCAAAATGTAAGGCAATATAAGAATGAGGAAATCTTCTCTGTCTGGATACAGAATTGGCTGGCCCATAGACCACAGAGGGTTGTAGTTGGTGGAAAGTATCCAGACAGGAGCTCGATGACGATTGTAGTTCAAAAGACCTCAGTTCTGGGACGTCTGATCTTTTATAACCGCATTGGATTAGGAAGTGGAAGGGGAGGTTAATAATTTTGCCAATGACACAAGGTTTGGTTGATTTCTGGATAGTATGGAGGGCTTTTCATGTTGCAATGAGACATTTATGGGATGCAGAACCGGGCTGATATGTGGAAGATGGAGTTCAACCTGGGAAAGTGTGAAGTCTTTCACCTTTGAATGTCGAATTTCAAATCAGAATATAGGGTTAACGGCAGGATTCACGGCAGTGTGGAGGTTCAGAGTGATCTTGATATCCAGGTCCATAGATGCCTCAAAGTTGCCACCCAAGTTGATAGGTTTGTTCAGAAGATTGATAGGTTTGTTCAGTAGTTGTGGTACTGATTTTAAGAGCCGCAATGTACTGTGCTACAGCACGATGGTGAACCCTTCTGCTAAGTATCCCAAACACACAGAAAAACTTAACTTACCTCGTAATCTGTTGACGTACGAGTGACAGAGAACGACCAAAATTCCACTATTTCAAGAAAAAGTAACAATATTACTCTTTAACTCCAATAAACAACACTAAACAACGACAACTATTTACAATTCTAAGCCTTCTTTCTCTGAAAGGTCTGTTAACTACCTTCTACTCTATAACAATATACTGATCCAACAAAGTAATTCTTAAATTTACAGCAAAATCAATTTTCAAAACGAAATCACACCTGTCGTCTGTGGTGGCAAACTCTCTCTCTGCCGATAGATATCCCTGGGGCATCTTCAGCATTCTGCTCTAAAGATTTTTCAATGAACAAGGTAACTTTAAGAGAGAGGGTTTGCACGGGGTTTGCTTGACAATGGCAGGCGGTGCTCTTACTCTGGCTAACTGTCGAAATTTCCGGCATATTTATACCCCAAATCATGGGTTTTTGTTATTGTTTCAATGTTTTCAAAACAGTAAAATTCACATTCGATTGATTTTCAGTATCTTGGGTCGTAATTTAAACTGATTGGTTAAATTCGAACTGCTGCAAAAACATCACAACCAAGCTCAGGCACTGTTTCAAAGCCAAAGGTTACACACTTGTAATTTTACAGTACAGGCTGAGATTGCTGTCATTCATGTGACAGGTGCTTGCATTCACCCTCTCTTAAAGGTGCAGTGCACGTCTTCAGCTTTGGAACACCTCTGTCTTCGTAAAATAATGGATCATCATCATGAAAAGATAGCTTATTTTTGTTCTAATTCTTAATTCTATTCCAATGAAATATATAGGACGTTAATATCTGTTCATATTAACTTCTGCTTACACGTATACATAACATTTGGAATCTGTTCAATCTTATCTATACTTTATGTGTTAAATACCCGATGCCGCAACTACTATCACATTCTTACAATCTGCAATGTCCAATTTGTAAATAAAACGTCTGTAACATAAACCTCCAAAGGAATAGTCTCATATTCTTGTCTTTAAAGCGTTCCAAAAATATAAGAAGATTGGGATCCATATACACAACCATCTCTGAAACATGATTCACGACATTACCATTAAAATGTTGGAAGGCCAGTATCAACTCAATAGTTAATTTTGTATTGTGCAGTATTTTCTCTGGTGCATATTAAGCTTCTTTGAAAAGTACCAACTGACAGTTCAAATTCATCAGCATCTTCCTTTTCTGGTACAATTCGAATTCCTATGTTGCCAGCATCGATTGCAATTTTAAAGTGTTTCGAAGCGTTTTGTGTAGCTAAAATTGGTGCGGTGGTTAATACTGCTTTTAATTCTCAAATATCTTTTCACATCGTTCTGTCCAGAAAGAAATGATGTTCTTCTTCACCAAATCTCTTAATGGTGCCACTATGCTACTGAAGTTTGGAACAAACTTCCAATAGAACCTGCTTCCTCCCAAAAGTCAGAGCACCTCTTTTTCCAAAGTTGGTCATGTAAATTCGTCGATGGCCTTCGTCTTCGTTTTCCTTGAATTTAGTGTTCCATGACCGGGGATATTTCTCAAGGATGCCACTTCTGCGTTCGCGAATTCTGTTTTCCATAATTTTGGTGCAATTTTGCTTTCCTTAATCGTTCAAAGACACTGTCAACTGTATCTGGTGATCTTTCCAGGACTCACTAAAGATCACTATAACGTCCAAATAGACGGCTCAGCTTGTTAACTGAACCACAACTCTGTTCATGTGTCTTTGGAATGTGAACAGGTGGGGGGAGGGGCGGTGGTAAGTTCTTCACTCGAATGGGTATCACGTTGAATTGATGTAGCCCGTTTGGTGTTACCAATGCAGAAATTTCTTTTGCTTTCTCTGGTTAAGGTCCCTACCAATAACCACCCAGTAAATCCAACTTTGTGAGTCACTAGCTTCTTTAACATTCTCTAAACAGTCCTCCAATGTCGGTATTGAGTATGAGTTCAATTACAGCATTGATATTCCAACAGTCCACGCAAAATCATTGAGGCCCGTCAAGGTTGGGAAGGAACACGATCGTCAAAATTTACTCACTCTACCTCGGTTCGATGATATCATTGTTGAACATTGCCTTCGTTTCTTCTCGACCAATCCAGCTTTAAAAGGATTGAGTCTGTAGTGGTATTGTTTTAT
>NW_025213511.1:0-3414 GCF_004010195.1 Chiloscyllium plagiosum | reverse complement strand
CTCGAAAGGCAAGCAAAACGAATGGGATACCTTCATCCCACTCATTCGGGTAATCCTGACAGTACGCTTTTAGCATTTCATTCAGTGTCTGATGCAATCTTCATAATGCTCCTTCGGATTCAGGATTTTGCACACTTGAATTAGAGTTTTATATACATAAGCCATCTATGACTTCTTCAAACAACCCAACACAAAAAATAAGACCCTTGATCTGATTGAGTCTTTCTGGGTGGGCCATACTAAGTGCAGAATGCTACTAACTCCTCTACCATCCATTTTCCTTTCATGCTCTGCAATGGAATTGTCTCTGGAAATCTGGTAGACACATGCATTATGGTTCGCAAGTATTGGTTCCTACTTGTTACTCTCGGGAGGGGAACTGCACAATCAGTTATAGCCCGCGTGAATGGTTCTTCAAATGCAGGATTTCTCAACAAAGGTGCTGGTTTTCTTACCGCCTGTGGCTTACCTACCATTTAGCATGTTTGACACGTACAGCAAAGTCTAACCACATCCGTATGCATTCCAGGGCAATAGAAACGGGTTTGTACATTAGCCTTACTCTTCGATGCATCTCGGTGACCTCCGAAATGTAGTTCATGTACAACCCGTGACATTTCATCCGTGTACACTACCAGCAACACAAACAGGTGCACTTCGGCCCATTTCAACCCTGCACAAACCTGCCGTGGTCTCCAGTTTCGTCTCTAGATTTCATTTTTAAGATAATAACCATCAGGATTCATCTTTGCCTCCATTTGGAGTATGCATCAATATCTCTCTCTCTTCTTGTCTCGTCTTTTTGTTCTTAGTGCATTACCCTTTCTGAACTAATCTCTTCTGCTTTACCCTCTGCCTATTCAGTTTTTCATGCACCATTGCACCAAACAGTTTGCCCGCTAACTGAATCTCAACTCCCTCACCTTACTCTTTAGATTTTGCACTGTGGTATGAATTATGGGAGTGGTACCTTGTTACTATACAATCTGGTAAAGGACCAGGGAATGTTTGCTTTAACTCCTCAGTTTAGTGGTCTTCCCTCGGCTTTTCCACGACAAGAGCATTCACTTCCTAATTGGAGACTTTTCAATTGTAAACTGGGTTCCGGGAACTGACGCTCTGTCAATCACACCCACTATTACTTCCCCAGTCTTCCGTTCCTATATAGGGGAACACTGAGCATCTGTCCATCTATCCCACAAATTACCACTCTCGGATAACAGATCAGAAAGAGTGCAAATACGTGCATCTCTTACTATTAGAGACTGGTTAGATCCTGTATCGCTCAAAATTATAATTTATTGCCCTTTCTGAGTAGATTTTACCCACAGAAGCGAATTATTTACAGAGATCAGACAAGAGTTTCATACCCAGTCACTACTTTGGTTGTGCACTCTCCTGCAGTTCCTCGAACTTTCATGGGATTTTCTTTCCGACCTTCAGAAATGCCTCTGGCTTTACTTCTTTTCCCACATCTTTTCCCACAGTGCCTTTCTTTAACGACCAGCGCTATGAGTTTACGTGAGTTTACAACAGTGGAAAACACCTAAGATCTTTCACCTCCGTTCCATCCTCTTAGGCTTCCTTTGTAACCTATTGGAAACGTTTACCAGTGTTCTCTACTCTTTGTTTCGTAGTGCAGGATCTCCCCTTCTCGCAACTTCTATCCCTCTCAGAATGAATGTCTTGCTGGAAGCTGGGGTTTGCCTTTTGAATGTATATTCGTCTGCCATCGCTGCTGCTCTTCTCACTTCCTGAATTTTGGGTTCATTCACTTGAATTCGTATCGTGTCTGGAAGGGGATTTTTTATACACCACCAGTGGAATAACCTGAACTTAGAGTCTCATCGGTCTTAATTATTTTTCAGGCCCGCACCCATTTATCAATATGACAATATTTAATCCTTTCGAACTCAGCAAAGGACTGACCTGATTCCTTATTTATGCTTCTGAACGGCACTCGATGTGCTTTAGATACAAATTCATGATCCCTCGAACCACTGTGTTTGACATTTGAATCATCCCTTTCCCCTCTATCTGACAGTGTTGCAAAGGCCGCATTCGTCCGACTTTCCTGTTTATTCCGAATTAGAACTGCCCACAAGTCCCGTGACCACTCTATTTGTCTAGCGATTTTTTAAAAAATGAAATAAAGAAGGCTTTAACATCTTTCTCATTAAAATGTGGCAGTTTTGACCATGTTTGTATATATCACTACCTTCTCCCTTCATCTCCATCCTGTTAATTTGATTTTTCTCGCGAAGTCACAACTTCCGAAGTTTAATCTCTATTTCTTTATTTCTCTCTCTGATTTCTTTGTGTGTCTCTCTCTTTCTTCTTTTCCTATTGCTCAGCTAAATACCTTCTGTCTTTCTTCTTCCTCTCTCTTTCTTTTTCATCTCTCTCGCTTTCTTCTCTCTCTTTCTCATTTCTCCCCATTTCTTTATCTTTTAACTCGGTTTTCCTCAAATGCAATTTACGTTTTCCTAACCCCACTGCTCTTGTCTTTTTCTCTGAATCATCTAAGTGTTTGAGTCATTAACTTCGACTTTCCTCTTTACGTTTGCCCTTTTTTAGATCCAATCCGAAACACTTTGATAATTATTTTCTTTCCCTCTAACGTTTTTTGGCAAACTTGTTAATCGTCTTCAAACCCCAGAACGGCTTTAGCAATTTTCACAGCCAATTCTCTCACTTTTAACTTAAAAAACCACAAGTAACTGAAATTAAACGGATTGTCTCCTCTACGTTTTAGTTAATGATCTAGGACACTAATTGGCAAGTCTTTAAACCTGATCGAATGTTTTAATCTCGACTCCCAGACTCTTACCCCGCGATGGGGAACCCTTCTGTCAATCAAACCAAGCGCACAGAAAAGCTCAGTTCGCCTCATAATCTGTGAAAGTACAATTGACAGATAACTACCTAAATTCCTCGATTAAAGAATAAATAAATAAAAATATTATTTAACTACAAAACATAACATTAACCAACAACGTTTTCCAACTCTCAGTCTCTTTTCTCTTAAAGGTTTTTGATCTACCGCCCACTCTTGTAACAGTATGATGATCCAATAAAGCCACAATAAAATTTAAAGTAGAAACAGTTTTCAAGACCGAACACAGCTGTCTTCTCCGGTGTCCTCCTCCCTGTCAAGATCTTCCTGGGTCTTTTTCGGTCTCCTACATCTTATTTAAACGTTACCTTCTGAGAGAGCGTTTGCAGGTAGTCTGTCTGGCGGTGACTTTCTCAGCTAACTTTCCAAAATGTCTGCTTTTCATATCCCAAAGTATCGGATTATCGCATTGGTTCAATATTGTCAAGATAGTAAAAATCAAATTCGATTAGTTTTTAATATCTTGGGGCATAGTTTTGACTTACTGGTTAAATTCAAATTGCTGTGATATCGTAGCA
>NW_025213510.1:13461-33808 GCF_004010195.1 Chiloscyllium plagiosum | reverse complement strand
AAAACCTGCACCTTTAATACCTATTCCAGCATTTGAGGAACCACTCACAAGAATCTTGATTGATTGTGTAAGTACTCTACTTCAAACAAAAAGTGGGAATAAGGATTTATTAACAATAATGGATGTGTCGACTAGATTTCCAGAGGGCAATCCGATTTTGCGACATCACAGCAAAAAGGGTTGTAGAAGAATTACGTAAATTTTTTTATTAGATACAGATTACCAATAGAGATCCAGTCAGATTAAGGATCAAATTTCACATCCAAACTATTCAAGGAGATTATGGATAACTTGGGAATAAAGCAATTCATGCTACCATCCAGAATCACTGAGAGCACTAGAGAGATGCTCCATCTACTGAAGACCATGTTGAGGGCTTATGGTCAGGATTATCCAGATAATTGGGATAAGGGAGTTTCGTTTATACTTTTTGCAATCAGAGATGCACTGAATGAATCGACCAAATTCAGTCCATTTGAATTAATTTTGGGGTATGAAGTAAGAGGATCGTTAAAATTGATGAAGGAGACATTAATAAGTCAGAATTCAGAGACCACCCATTTGGAGTACGGGTCAAATTTTAGGGAGCGATTAAATAGAGCTGGAGAGTTAGCTGGACAACATTTAAAAATATCACAGCATACAGTGAAACAGGAAGCAGATAAGACATCATAAATTTGTAATTGGGGATACGGTATTGGATACTTCCAGTAACAGAGGAGCCTTTAAAAGCAAGATTTAGTGGACCGTCTCAAATTAAGAGGAAATTGAGTGAGGTGAACGACTTGATAAGGATTCCAGACAGGAAGAAATCTCAGAGTGTGTCAAGTGAATATGCTCAGAAAGTATTTTGATAGGGAAGAAAAGCAAGAGGAGATGGTGTTAATGATTATAGTACAGAAGGAAGAACCATGTTCAGAGGATTCTGAATTGGACATTCCTCAAATCAAGTTGGACAATGAGGAAGTTGTCAAAAATTGGGATACATTATTGAGTTACCTTGCACAAGGAAATCGAAATGACCTAAACGATTATTACTATTACATGGGGAGATATGCAGAATTAAACTGGGAAGTACGGACCTAGTTGTGCATGATGTAGATATAGGGAGATGCTGTTCCAATTAAGCAACATCCTTATAGGCATAACCCTCTAAAGTTGGCAGAGATTCAGAAGGAGATGGAGCGCATGCTCCAAGATGGCATAATCAAAGTGAGTTACAGTGACTGGAGCTCACCCATAGTCATGGTGCCAAAGCCAGATGGTACCCAATGGTTATGTGTGGATTATCGCATAGTCAATGCCGTTACAAAGGCTGATGCATATCCAATTCCACAGTTGGAGGACTGTGTCAAAAATGTAGGGCAAGCAACTTACATTTCTAAATTGGACTTGCTCAAAAGCTATAGGCAAGTACCTCTATCAGAGAGAGCAAAGGCAATTTCAGCTTTCGTAACACCAAATGGACTATGTCAGTTCAAAGTCATGCCATTTGGTATGAAAAACACTCCAGCCACATTTCAGAGACTGACTAATAAGGTCATTGCGGGATTATCAACTGTATGTTGTACATTGATGACCTGGTGATTTTTAGTCCCTCATGGAAGGAACATTTACAGTATTTATCACTCTTGTTAGATTGATTTCGGAAGGCAGGCTCGGTGGGAAACCCAGCTAAAAGTTAATTTGCCAAAGCCCAAGTCACCTTCCTGGGCCTTGATATTGGACATGGACAAATGGCCCCACGGGATGCGAAAACGCAAGTAATTGGGGAATTTCCCACACCATCGACAATAAAAGCAGTACTACAGTTCCTAGGGTTGAATGGATTTTATCGAAAGTTTGTGCCGAACTTTAGCAGTGTGGCTGCTCCACTCACCGAATTGTTAAAAAAGGGCAAGACGTTTCACTGTACAGCAGACTGTCAAAAGGCATTTGACAGCCTAAACGCGGTGTTAACCACTGCCCCAGTACTAGTCACACCGGAAATACACAAAGGCTTTCAAGGTGCCAGTGATGTGGGTGTCGGTGTGGTATTCCTGCAGGAGGATGACGAGGGGAGAGAAAGACCCATCGAGTATTGTTCCAGGAAGTTAAACATTCACCAACAGAAATATTCAACGGTGGAGAAAGAGACTTGAAGCTTGGTGTTGGCATTACAACATTTCAGTGTCTATGTTACTAGCAATGTGTCTGGGACAATCATATACACTGAGCACAACCCATTGACAATTGTGGCAAAATGTAAGGACACAAACGCAGCCTGTTTAGATGGAGCTTGTAGTTACAGCCATTCGATGTGACAATTGTGCAGGTGGCAGCTCGTGAAAACGTGATTGTCGATGCGTTATCGAGACTTCAATGAGATACAGAGGCATTCAATGGTGGGTGTACCGCAGTGTGAATTTGCATGGGGTTGTGCATGTTTGCATGTTTATGGTTAGTAGAGTGTATATGTGTGTTTAGACTACTAACCGGGGTTTGAAGGGTTAAAAATGAAGCTATCGTTTGGTATTGATGGTTCAGTTTTGTTTTAAGGGGGGAGGTGTCACAAATCAAGTCCTTTTTTTAACTAAAAGGCTCCTTGGCTCAAGGAGACTCTGTCCTTGATTTTTCTTCAGAGGGGCAATAAACCAGGCCGGGCTGCAATCAGTCTGGTTTGGTACAGAGCTGAAAGGGATTTTGAGAGGCCTTTTGTTTCTATGTAAACAGATGAGACTTCAGGCCAAGGTGGTCATGTTTTAGAAGTGACCTGTATAATGAAAGGGGAGTGGTCAGCTCTATCACTGAGCTGTTTTAGTTCAGTCTTGAACTGGTTGGAAGTTCAACAGGAAGCTGTGTGGAAACTCTCTCTCTCTTTTCTACCCTTCAACTTCACCCTGTAAGCATGGGTTCCATTAATCGACATTTCGGGCATAAGCCCTTCACCAGGATGAAGCCCGAAACGTCGATTCTCCTGTTCCTTGGATGCTGCCTGACCTGCTGTGCTTTACCAGCAACACATTTTCAGCTCTGATCTCCAGCATCTGCAGACCTTACTTTCTCCTTGTGTTCCATTAATACTGGGTTTTAAAGGGAGTTTGCTTATTGGGACTGTTGTGTATATTCGGAACAGCATAATTAAGTCCAGTTTCGATAGACTGAGTTCTGTAGGGGTTTGTCATTCTGTTCTTTACGTTTCATTGTGTAATTTTGTGGATAAATCTTTGTCTGTTTTAAAATCTAGTAGTCAACCTCGCTATCTTAATCCGGGTAATTTTCACCGTACACTTACTGAAACAATTTGCAATGTTATGGTCTGGGGCTGCCTGCTTCAGAATGTTTTGAGTGGTCTGGTCTAGTCCATTACAGGTGGGTCTGGGTGGGGTGCTCTTCAGAGTGTCAGTGTGGATTTGATGGGCCGAATGACCTGCTTCCACACTCTGGGGACTCTATAAATAGGGCCTGAACTCTCAATGTTTATGAGTCAGTGACAAGTGAGCTATCCACAGATAACAGTGTGGCCTGGAGGATTTCGAGGAAGGGAGAGGCTGTGACCATGAAGGGATTGCACAACAAGGGTGCGAATTGTGCTGGCCTGGAGCCAGTCAGCGAGAAACACAACATTCGATCAACTGCGATTCATGGAGGATGAGGGGAATGGTGAGCAGGAGTGGGAGATCTGGATTATATTTGATGAAGCTGCTGCCCCTCTTTCTTCCAGCCTCTTACGTCATGCAGAAGGCAAGCATCAGCAGATGCTGCCAGACCTACTGAGTTTCTCCGGCAATTTCTGTATTTAACAATTAAAAAGAAAACCAATTGGCTGCTTATTACTATTGGGTAGGATCTTGCTGAGCACAAGGCAGCTGCCATGCACCTTCTGTTTCACAAGTGACTGGCCCTGACTGAAACATTTCATTTGCCTTAAAGCCCCAGCCCAAAGCTGTGAAAGGCGCTATGAAAATGCAAGACATTTTAAAAACTCCTGTGGTGAAGTGTGTGTTTAATGGGATAGACCCGTGGGTCAGACCTCCATCCCTCCTTGTGGGATCATTGACCAAGACGTGAATCTTTGAGATTTGATGTTATGGTTGTCACAATCAGCTGATCAAATTCTCTGTCCTTTCCTGTCTCTCGGGAAGATTACCCTCAACACAACCTGTTGCTCACAACCACGGGCTGGTCATAAGGGAAAAGGATTTTCAAAGCAGAATTCCAGGAATGGTCAGTTGTTTGGATAAAGGGATGTTGGTCAGTGTCCATTTGCTATAGGCTGTTGCCAGCAGACTGCACCTTCCACTGAGCCACCATGCCATCCCAGTCTAATATACAGTCTGATCATTGGTGAAATGTGGGATATTGTAGTTAATTAATTCATTGACACATTCTGAAATGATTCACAGAGGAAGTGTGGCTCTTGTAGTAATGTCTCTGTGAGGCAGCAGTACTAACCACTGAGTCATTGTGGCACCCCAGATTTGATGGGCCAAAGGGCTTTTATCTGTGTTGTACTCCCGGTGTTAAAAAAGAGCTAAGGGGCAACGTTTTCACACAGAGGGTGGTGCGTGTATGGAATGAGCTGCCAGAGGAAGTGGTGGAGGCTGGTACAAAGCATTTAAAAGGCATCTGGATGGGTATATGAATAGGAAGGGTTTGGAAGGATATGGGTCAAGTGCTGGCAAATGGGGCAGATATATGGTCAGCGTGGTGAGTTGGACTGAAGGGTCTGTTTCCACACTGTATATCTCTCTGACTCTAATTCCACCTGCGCTCTGGTGTAAACAGCTAACCGATAAACGCCGCCTTTGAATTTCAGAATAATTTGTACACAGCATTGTTATTCCCATCTTGTTTATACATTATACAGTTTGAATGTCCCTTTTGAATTGGAGTCAGGAAATTCCTGTTCCCAAAATTCCTTGGCGTCCTTGTTCACTGAAATCTTTGTATAATCTGTTTCTCAGTATAATTGTTGTTCCCTGTATCATGGGACCTCTCATTAGCTGCATGTATTTTTCCTGTTGTGTATTTATTCTGCACACTAAACATTTAATTTGATGTCTTTCATTTGCCCTCAACCATAGTTCCTATTAATTTCTCTGATTTTCTTTCAAGTCCTTGAGATTTATTTGAAGATTTTATACACATTATTCACATTGCAAATAGTAATCAGAGTAAGCAAACTCAAACTGTGTTCAGAGCACCCTAGACATTCCATGACCAGATTACAGATTCAGTAAAATCCGGATTGGTTAGGAATTAAAATCCTGGAATTCCCTCCCTAGGGGCATTGTGGGTCAACCCACAGCACATGGACTGCAACGGATCAGGAAGGCAGCTCACCCCCACCTTCTCAGGGGGCAACTAGGGACAGGAAATAAATGCCAGCCAGTGACGCCCACGACCCAGAGTTGAATATATAAAATCAAAATCCCAGAGCTGTTACATTTTGTCATGTAATAACACAGTGGTAATGTCACTAGAATAGTAATCCGGAAATACAAACAGGGAATGCTGGAGCCTGGCAGCATCCTGGGAGAGAGGGACAGAGTTGACAGTTTGAGTCCAGTAGCTCTTCATCAGAATTGAATGGAGGTGGAAAATGCTGTGAATGAATAAACGAATGGTTTTATTGTCATGTGTATTTTAGTGAGAAAAACATTAAAATACATTCAGTCCTGCTATAACACACGTTTCTTCACTGCAGGTTGGCTGTAAAGTGATTGAAGAGTTTAGACCGTTATTGGTAGAACTTTCCTGACCCGTTTTGGCTGTAACACGATTCCACACCCAATGGTTTAAATGTTACTCCTTTTGCTCAATTTCCTTATAACATAAGATTGCACAAGAATTATCGTGTTAGGTCAGAACCAACTGGACAGCGAAGAGCTTTTCCACTGTCGCTCTTTTGAATACGAGGAAAAAGATTGAAAGATGGAGCTTAAACAGAGTCCCTCAGTCGTGAGCCGGCTCATGGCCAACACGGCCAGCACCACGGTCTCCATTCAACTCCTCACCGCCATCACCAATCATCACCACCACCTCCACCCAACTCCTCACCACCACCTCCACCCAACTCCTCACCATTTGAAGATTTTATACACATTATTCACATTGCAAATAGTAATCAGAGTAAGCAAACTCAAACTGTGTTCAGAGCACCCTAGACATTCCATGACCAGATTACAGATTCAGTAAAATCCGGATTGGTTAGGAATTAAAATCCTGGAATTCCCTCCCTAGGGGCATTGTGGGTCAACCCACAGCACATGGACTGCAACGGATCAGGAAGGCAGCTCACCCCCACCTTCTCAGGGGGCAACTAGGGACAGGAAATAAATGCCAGCCAGTGACGCCCACGACCCAGAGTTGAATATATAAAATCAAAATCCCAGAGCTGTTACATTTTGTCATGTAATAACACAGTGGTAATGTCACTAGAATAGTAATCCGGAAATACAAACAGGGAATGCTGGAGCCTGGCAGCATCCTGGGAGAGAGGGACAGAGTTGACAGTTTGAGTCCAGTAGCTCTTCATCAGAATTGAATGGAGGTGGAAAATGCTGTGAATGAATAAACGAATGGTTTTATTGTCATGTGTATTTTAGTGAGAAAAACATTAAAATACATTCAGTCCTGCTATAACACACGTTTCTTCACTGCAGGTTGGCTGTAAAGTGATTGAAGAGTTTAGACCGTTATTGGTAGAACTTTCCTGACCCGTTTTGGCTGTAACACGATTCCACACCCAATGGTTTAAATGTTACTCCTTTTGCTCAATTTCCTTCTAACATAAGATTGCACAAGAATTATCGTGTTAGGTCAGAACCAACTGGACAGCGAAGAGCTTTTCCACTGTCGCTCTTTTGAATACGAGGAAAAAGATTGAAAGATGGAGCTTAAACAGAGTCCCTCAGTCGTGAGCCGGCTCATGGCCAACACGGCCAGCACCACGGTCTCCATTCAACTCCTCACCGCCATCACCAATCATCACCACCACCTCCACCCAACTCCTCACCACCACCTCCACCCAACCATCACCACCACCTCCACCCAACTCCTCACCACCACCTTCACTCAACCATCACCTCCACCTCCACCCAACCACCCACCGCCATCTCCCTCCATCCCCTCACGACGATCTCTCTCCATCCGTCCCCTCACCATCTCCATCCATCCCGTCAACACCATCACCACCATCTCCTCACCATCCCTCCCTCCAGCCAATGTCGAAGTTGCTAATGTGCCGGCACCATCTCTTGCCGCGGGGCCGATCCACCGTCACCTCCGCGATGTAGCAGCCGCCAATCTAATGCCAGGTTCCTGTGCTTGCCCAGAAAAATAAGCAGTGCCACCATGGGGTCTGCGCTGGGCACATTGGGCTCTGTGTGGCGCTCACTAGAGTCAGCTCCAGGGTTCCTCAGGGCTGCCGATGCCGTCAGAGGTCGGGACAGTGGGGTAAGTAAATAGGAAAGGAAATGAAGGAGAAGCAGTGGGAGCCGATGAGTCCTGACTGAGGAGGCCGACTCTGTTGCTGTCTGGAGACAGAGGGAGAGGAGGGGTGACTGGAACCGATGGTGAGGGACCCATAACAAAAGGCAGTGTTAGTAAGACCATCAGAGGACCATAGTAGCAGAAATAAGGCCATTCAGCCCATCAAGTCTGCTCTGCCATTCAATCACGGCTGACAAGTTCCTCAATTCCATTCTCCCGCTTTCTCTCGTAATCCTTGATCCCTTTGATATTCAAGAGCATATCTATCTCAGTCTTAAATATACTCAGTGACCCGGCCCCCACAGCCTTCTGTGGCAGTGAATTCCAAGGATTCCCCACCCTCTGGCTGAAGAAGTTTCTCCTTATTTCCATTCTAAAAGGTCTTCCCTTTACTCTAAGGCTGTGCTCTCAGGTCCCAGTCTCTCCTACCAATGGAAACATCTTCCCAACATCTACTCTGTCCAGGCCATTCAGTATTCTGTATGTTTCAATTAGATCCCCCTTCATCCTTCTCAATTCCACTGAGTATAGACCCAGAGTGCTCAAAAGTTCCTCATAATAGGGGTAAAGGGGCAATTGAAATGTAAAATAGGTGTTAATGTTGGCTGTGAGAAGGAGAAAATGGACATGCTCTCCTGAGAGCAAAGGCAATCAATAATGACAAGGAGAGGGTGGGAGATGTAAGGTAGAGAGGGCGCTCTCTGAAGATGTGGAACCCAATGTTAATCTTTGATGTTTTTATTCACTTGTGGGATGTGGGTGTCACTGGCTGGGCCCAGCATTTATTACCCGTCCCTAGTTGCCCCTTGAGAAGGTGGGGGTGAGCTGCCTTCTTGAACCGCTGCTGTCCATGTGCTGCAGGTTGACCCACAATGCCCTTAGGGAGGGAATTCCGGAATTCTAATCCAGCGACACTGAAGGAACAGCGATATATTTCCAAGTCAGGATGGGGAGTGGAGGGGAGATTGCAGAGGGATGGTGTTCCCGTGGGTTTGGAAGGTGCTGTCTGAGGATCTTTGGTGAGTTTCTGCAGTGCATCATGTAGAAGAGTCAGTAAAATCCCTTTAGGAAAGGAAATCTGCCGTCCTTAGTCAGTGTAACTCCAGACCAACCCCAATGTGGTTGACTCTTAACTGCCTCCTGAAAGGTAGAGTGACCCACTCAGAGGGCAATTAGGGATGGGCACCAAATACTGGTCTTGCCAGATGAAACCCAAGTCTGGAGTAAAAGTAAAGATCATCTGCATTGCCCCAGTGGGTGGCTCACTCTCGCTTCCCCTGAGCGAGACGGCTACAATTTCCAGACCCACATCAGCAGCAATCCAGGCCAACACTCGAATTCACTACCAAGGGAGATGCTGCACTGTCAGAGGCACTGCTTAGGATTCAGATATTAAACCGACAGCCTTCCTATCGTCTCAGGTGGAGAATAAAAAGCACCCAAGGTGTGGTTACGCATAGAATCCCGACAGTGTGGAAACAGGCCCTTCGGCCCAACAAGTCCACACTGACCCTCTGAAGAGTAATCTACCCAGACCCATTCCCCACCCTATTACTCAACATTTACCCCTCTCTCAGGCACCTAACCTACACATCCCTAAACGTTATGGTTAATTTAGCACAGCCAATCCACCCTAACCGATCTACGCTTCCATAGTCTTCAGTGACCCAGTACCAGGTCTATTTAAAATCACCAGCTTTCAGAGCACTGCCCCTTCATTGGGTCAAGTCACACCATCTGATGAAG
Organism: Chiloscyllium plagiosum; assembly: GCF_004010195.1. Taxonomy (NCBI): domain Eukaryota; kingdom Metazoa; phylum Chordata; class Chondrichthyes; order Orectolobiformes; family Hemiscylliidae; genus Chiloscyllium; species Chiloscyllium plagiosum. Next base: position 24,586 of record NW_025213510.1, on the reverse strand, counting down.
GGGCATCGCTCTGAAAGCTGGTGATTTTAAATAAACCTGTTGGACTATAACCTGGTGTCATGTGACTTCTGACTTTGTCCATCCCAGTCCAACACTGGCACTACCACGTCAGTGACCTGTGAAGCACTTTGGGATTGAGGTAGTGAAAGGTGCTATATAAATGCATTTCTTTCTTTGCAAATGCCCCAGCCTGGGGTGTGAAGAAGCAAGTCACCCCCCCCTTCCCCACCCCACCCCAGATTGGAATCATGTGAGATATCTCGGGAATAAAGACAGAATGTTCTGGAAAGACTCAGCAGGTCAGACAGCTACTGAGGAGAGAGAGACATACATCTGAAGGTGGGTGGCTACCTATTTCGTTTGATTATCCCCCACTCAGCATTGGGGCCTTCAGCAGACATCCAGTTCCCTGTGTTTGAAACAAATGAGACCAATTTCAGTAAAATTACCCAGAAACCTCCTGGGATATTCTCCTTGACCACGTACAATCCATTACTGTCTCGGACAATTTAGCACAATCACTCAACCCTCAATGTCAATGTCTCCCTGGTAATAATTTATTGGTTCCGACAGAGACGGGTGCTCCTGGTTTGTGGCCACAGGACACTCAGTCATAGAGTGATAGAGATGTACAGCACGGAAACAGACCCTTCGGTCCAACCCGTCCATGCCGACCAGATATCCCAACTCAATCTAGTCCCACCGGCCAGCACCCGGCCCATATCCCTCCAAACCCTATTTATCCTATCCATGCCCCTCATAATTTTATAAACCTCTATAAGGTCACCCCTCAGCCTCCAACACTCCAGGGAAAACAGCCCCAGCCTGTTCAGCCTCTCCCTACAGCTCATACCCTCCAACCCTGGCAACACCCTTCAAGGATGGTTACGGCTTTGTGTAAAGGTTTCCCGAGTTCTGATTTCACAGAATCTGAAATGAGAATAAAACAAGGAATTGTATGATCTCTGAAGAAACAATAAAAGTATTGCAACCATTTGGAACTGATTTACATCTTAGGTTGTATCCAAGCTGCTTCACTCTGCGGAATGTTAAACGTTCCCATATGATACCTGACTCTCGTTGTTAAAAGAGTTTGCAGTGTGTGATATTTTGGGTTAGTTCAGTTGGCTGGATGGCTGCTCTCCGATGCAGAGTAACACCGACAGCACAGACTCAGTTCCCACACCAGCACCCACCATCAGGAACATCCTCCCTGCATCTACCCGGTCTAGTCCTGTTAGAATTTTATATGTCTCTGTGAGATCCCCCCCTCACTCATCCGAACTTCAGTGAAAACAATCCTAACCCCGTCAGTCTCTCCTCATCCTTCAGTCCCGCCGTCCCCGGAATTAGCCTGGGAAACCCTCACTGCGCTCCCTCGGGACCAAGGATATCCTTCCTCAGAAAAGGAGACCAGAACCACACACAATATTCTAGGTGTAGCCTCACCAAGGCCCTGTGTAACTGCAACAACACATCCCTGAGCCTATACTCGAAATCTCTCACAATGAAGGCCAACATCACATTTGCCTTCTTTACCTCCTGCTGCCCCTGCATACTTCACCTTCAGTGACTGGTGCACAAGGACACCCAGCTCCCACGACACACTCCCCTCTCCCAATTTACACCCATTCAGGTAGGAATCTGCCTTCTTGTTTTTGCTTCCAAAGTGAATGACCTCACATTTATCGCTTGTGAGGCCGTGGGTTTTTTTTTAAAGCTGGAACAATAGAAGCAGCCTGAATGGGTGTGGTCAAGCCCCCACAGAGCCAGGATTGTTAGTTTTAGTTTTCAGTAGCAGTGGCTGTTGGAGTCTTGAAGAAGTGGAAGCGATTTTTTCCCCTCTCTCGAATCCAGCCAAAAGCTGGGAGAGCTCTTCCTGCTACAGGAGTTGTTTTGAGATAATTTGCCTTTTGTGAAGGAGATGGTTATGGGGTGTTACTGTATTGGAGCAGTTAATTAGTAATAATTACTGCATCTATTATTCTTTCCAGAAGAGGTAAGTATTCCAATTCCGGCTTTTTTTCATTGTATTTTAACTATAGTGGATGAATAAAATGTGTTTTTGCTGTTAATCCATTAGTTTAACCAATCGATTTGCATCTGGAACACCGTACCTTACATTTACCTTACAAATAAGAAAACATTAAGGTCCATGCTGCCTTCTGTGTAATGTGAGGGGCTTGGTCTGGTCCACAATAGCACGTCTGTCAACTCACAATTCCAACAATGTTTCGACAGAATAAACTACAACTGTCAGATGTTCTTTAGCCTGTGTGTTCGATATATTTGTCTGTACATTTTGTTGTATTTTATAGAGTGTATTTGTTGGGATAAAAGTGAAGTAAGAATAACTGGGTCACTTTCTGAATGACAGCCAGCAACCAGCGAGTCACTGAGGAATCGACATTCAGATACCAGCTATTCACATGATATTTTAACGATTTAAACGACGGAACTCAATGTACTATCTTCACATTTGCAGACTGCGCAGAGCTGGGTGGGAGGGTGAGCTATGTGCAGGATGCAGAGATGTTGCGGTGTGGTTTGGACCGGCTGAGAGAGTGGGGAAACGTGTGGCAGACGCCGTATAATGTAAATAAATGTGAGGTTATCCACGATGGTAGCAAAAATAGGAGGACGAATTATTATCTGCATATCAGTGGATAGGGAGAGGTGTAACAAGACCTGGGTATCCTGTAGACCAGTCGCTGAGGGGTAAGCATGCAGGTACAGCGGGTGATGAAGAAGGTAAATGGGATGTTGGCGTTCAGAGTGAGAGAGTTTGAGACCAGGAGCAGGGATGTCTTGCTGCAATTGTACAGGGAGCTGGTGAGACCACACAGTCCTGTGTGCAGTTTTGGTCTCCTTATCTGAGGAAGGATGTTCTGGCGATGGAGGGGGTACAACAAAGGGTTACCAGACCGATTCCTGGGAATGGCAGGACTAACGTATGAGGAGAGACTGGATCAGTTAGGACTGTATTCACTGGAGTTCATAAGAATAAGGGTTAACTCCATTGAAGCCTATAAAATTCTAACAGCACTAGACAAGTTAAATGGAAGAAGGAGGTTCTTAGTGACTGGAAGGTTCAGAACCACGGGGTCACAGTCTAATGATACAGGGGCGGCCATTTCTGACAGATACAAGGAGAAATGTTTTCACCCAGAGAGTGGGGAGCCTGGGGCATTCCCTGCCCCAGAAAGTGGCAAGGCTAAAACATTGAATGCTTTCAGGAAGGAATTACATGTTTTCTTAGGGTTAAAGGGATCAAAGGATATGGGGAGAAAGTGGGAACAGAGGCCTGAGATGGGTGATGACTTTTGATCATTTTGAATATGGATCAGGCTTGAAGGGCCAAATGGACTACTCTGTTTTCGTTCCTTATGTTTCTTCACTGTCATTGGGTCAAAATCCTGGAACTAATAGCTCTCTCCCCTCCATTACAGACATTTACTCCACACGCTGCATCCGAAAGGCTAAGAGCACTGTGGAAGACCCCAGACACCCCTCACTCAAACTCTTCTCCCTCCTGCCATCTGGCAGAAGATATCTAAGCACTCAGTCTGTCTCGGCCAGACTGTGCAACAGTTTCTTCCACAAAGCCATCAGGCTCCTTAACACAGTATGATCAGACTCTTTCCCATCTGAAATTCTCTGCATGACTTTGAATTGCTGCTAGAAAAATGCCCATTATTTATCATTCTTCTGTTACACTGTCACTTGCGAGTTTTGCACTTTATGCCGTGTATGATTCTGTAGTTTGTGCTGTCCATGTAGCACCCTCAGTCCTGGAGGAACGCTGTCTCGTTTTAACTGGATCAGTTGTATATGGTAGAAATGACAAATAAAAGTTACTCTGCTACCACGGGTACACCTAAACCCGAGGACGACACTGATTCAAGAAAGCAGCTCACTATCACCTTCTGCAGGGCAACTAGGGATAGGCAATTAATGCCGGCCCAGCCAGGAATGGCCATGTGCTGAGAACACATTTTTTTACAAAGATGGCTGGTTGACCTGGGCAAGGAATTAGATGAAGGAGCTGCCCACGACTAAAATATTACCACAGAATTCCATCGGCAGTTAGAATAGGATCATTATTCCCAGAACAAAATCCTGCAGGTTCTGGGAATCTGAAATAAAAGCAAAACAACTCTGGAAAAGGACCTGTGCAGGGCAATGGAGTGAAATGTTTCTGGTGACAACAGTTCTGTTGATGGGTTAGAGTTAGAACAGATGCTTTGTCATGATAGAGGGGGTTTCTGATTAACTGCAGAACACATGAGGAGACACAAAGGAACAGAGAGGTTACTTTCACAAATATCGATTTTTCCCCCTGCCCCTCACCCGAGTGGAATGAGATGGGACTGACCTGCATCCTTTCAAAGTCTGGGAAATCTCCTGCTGAGATGTGGTGCTCCAACTGGATGTTCCTGAAGATCTCTGGCAGATTGGAGATCAGCTGCTTCTTCTTATTCTCCTTCCTGAGGACACCGCGCATTTCCTTCTTCAGGTAGCTCATGATATAGGCATGGACCTGGAGCAGGAGACAGGAACATCACTTATAACATCCAGGAGAAAGTGAGCATTGCACATGCTGGAGATCAGAGTCCAAAAGTGTGGCACTGGAAAAGCACAGTGGGTGAGGCAGCATCTGAGGAGCAGGAGAGTCAACGTTTAGGGTAGAAACTTGATGAAGGGCTTATGCCCAAAATGTTGACTCTCCTGCTCCTTAGATTCTGCCTGACCTGCTGTGTTTTCCAGTGCCACACTTCTTTGGCCTTCAAAATATCTGCTGAGCAGTGGTTCCTACTACCCAAGAGGCCAGGGTGACAGAGACAGTGGCTAAATGATCCAATCAGATCCACCCACTTGAAATTCAGCATTGAGACCTCCAGAAGCCAATCAGATAGCAGCACCTCCAAAGTTACATTGAGCCAACCAGGCAGTATGATCCCCAGTGTTAAACTGAGCCAGAGAGCAGGATCCTCAGTGTTAAATTGAGCCAATCAGACAACATGATCCCCAGTGTTAAATTGAGCCAATCAGACAACAGGATCACCAGTGTTAAATTGTGGCTGGCTTGCTGGGTCTGTATTGTCTGCACTTTTGTATGTAACAGTACTGTCTAATGTACAACTCTCACTGCTGTTGTCTCCTTATATCTTTGTGAAACTGGGATTTGAGGTTTGTCCTCATGTCCGTGTAAACTGTTTGAATGGTAGGGTTTGGGGCCTGGCTTTGCTGCTCCTCTCCCTTGTAAAATTGCTGTCTCTTGTATGTAACTGCAAATGTAACTGTTTGTTGTAAACTGTTTTTGAAATTTGTTTAATAAAATAAAAAAAAATAAAAAAAATAAATTGTGGCTGATCTCTATCTCAGCTCCAATTCACCAGATGTTGTTCCATACTCTTTGATCTTATTCAGCATTCCCAGTTTCCACCAGCACATCCTGGATGCCTCCCGATCCCCGGATCCTAAATTGTCAAATTCCTTTCCTACTGCTCTCCACCTGTCTATCCTCCTTTAAGGCATTCCTTAAAATTTAAATCATTGTCCAAAATAACCAGAGAAAATAGGGGCAAGGATAGGCCATTGAATCTGCAGTGCCTTTCAACATGATCCTCTATCTCAATACCACACTCGCACTCTCTCCCCATATCCCCTGTCTCTCTCACCTCTAGAAATCTGCCTTTTAAATATATTCAGTTACTTGGCTTTCCTGTCTCCTATCACCTTGAAAAGTGTGGGGCTAGAAAAGCTACAGCAGATCAGGCAGCATCCGAGGAGCAGCCCGACCTGCTGTTCTTTTCTAGCGCCACTTTTCGACTCTGATCTCCAGCACCTGTAGTCCTCATTTTCCCCTGTCACCTGGCCACACAGGTTCACAGCTTTCAGAGTGAAGACATTTCTCCTCATCTCAGTCCTAAATGGTCAACCATGTATCCTTTTTGGTTACTTGTCCTGTTTTCTCTTCACATGATCATGGTCATTGAGTCATTCAGCACAGAAAAAGACCCTTCAGTCCAACCAGTCCATGCCATCCATAATCCCAAACTAAATTAGAGCCACCTGCCTGCACTTGGCCAACATCTCTGGGACACCCGCACCAATCAACCACACCGCCCTGTGGCCCAAACATTTCAACTCCCCCTCCCACTCTGCCGAGGACATGGAGGTCCTGGGCCTCCTTCACCGCCGCTCCCTCACTCCCCTCCCCCACTCACCTATTGTACTCTATGCTACTTTCTCCCCACCCCCACCCTCCTCTAGCTTATCTCTCCACTCTGCAGGCTCTCTGCCTTTATTCCTGATGAAGGGCTTTTGCCTGAAACGTTGATTTTCCTGCTCCTCGGATGCTGATTGAACTGCTGTGCTTTTCCAGCACCACTCTAATCCATAATCTGGTTTCCAGCATCTGCAGTCATTGTTTTTACCATATCCCTCCAAACCTTTCCTATTCATGGACTTATCTAAATGTCTTTTAAATGTTGTAACTGTGCCCATATCCACCACTTCCTCTGGCAGCTCATTCTACAAAACAAACCAAAATTGCCCTGCATGTCCTTTTTAAATTTTTCTGCTCTCACCTTTAAAATATGACCTCTAAGTTTTGAAATCCCAAACCCTTGGGGAAAAGATACCTGCCATTCACTTCATCTACACCCCTCATGATTTTGTTTTTGCCTTATAACAATTCTGAGAAATGTCTTGGGAGGATTTTCCCCGCTGTGGCAAATGGTAAAATTTGTATTCAATACAAATCCAGAATTAAAATAGCAAACACACCCCACTTCCAATTGTCATAAAGAAACTATCCTGTAGGGAAGGGAATCTCCCATCCTCAGCCAGTCTGACCTACATGTGACTCCAGACCCACAGTGATGTGGGTGACACTTAGTTACCCTCTGAAATAGCCAAGGAAGACTGCGTTCAAGAGGTAGTCAGGGATGAGCATCGAATACTGACTCAACCAATGTCGCTAAAGTCCCAAGAACTTGTAAAAAATATAAACGGGCTGGGAGGAAACTCATGTGGCCCAGAAACAGCAGCATGCGGCAGATGGGACAAATGGTCTCTTTCCGTGATGGAAATGCTATGGGATTGTAATAAAACCAATGTTTAGTGGTAGCACAGTGTAAGCTGGATAGTCACATCACCAGGTTGCAGGAGGAGTTTGACTGGGCTAACAAGACAGCTGAGAAATCCAAATAAAATCAATCAGAGCAGACAGGCATAGACCACTGCTTACAGGATGTTGGCCATGAGGCACTGACGTTAGCAGCTTCCTCAAAGGCTGGGAGAGATTATAAATCAGGCCCCCAGCACAACTGCACAGCTTTCAGTGCTGCTTTCATCAAGTTGCCCAGTTGTGTAACGGGGAAACACCCGCCACTGCCCATTTCTTTTTAAAACAATTCACAATAACTGTTAAATAGTTTAACTCTCACAGAACCTTTCTGACATCCAGCCAAACAATCCACAACATGCAACACCATTCCACTCACTGCACAGCCCTGACAGGCTGCAGGACCTCAAACAGCCTCCAGGGCTCTGCTCAAACTCAGTGCAATACTACCTCAGCCCTGACCCTCCGACAGTGACCACTCCCTCAGCACTGACCCTCTAACAGTGCGGCGCTCCCTCAGCACTGACCCTCCGACAGTGCGGCACTCGCTCAGCACTGACCATCCGACAGTGCGGCACTCCCTCAGCGCTGACTGTCCAACAGTGCGGCACTCCCTCAGCACTGACCCTCCGACAGTGCGGCACTCCGTCAGCACTGACCCTCTGACAGTGCGACACTCCCTCAGCACTGACCCTCTGACAGCGCGCACTCCCTCAGCACTGACCCTCTGACAGTGCGACACTCCCTCAGCACTGACCCTCCGACAGTGCGGCATTCCCTCAGCACTGACAACCGACAGTGTGGCGCTCCCTCAGCACTGACCCTCCGACAGTGTGGCGGTCCCTCAGCAGTGACCCTCCGACAGTGTGGCGGTCCCTCAGCAGTGACCCTCCGACAGTGCGGCACTCCCTCAGCAGTGACCCTCCGACAGTGCGGCGGTCCCTCAGCACTGACCGTCCGACAGTGCCCACTCCCTCAGCACTGACCCTCCGACAGTGCGGCACTCTCTCAGCACTGACCCTCCAAATGTGCAGCACTGTCTCGGCAGTGACCCTCCGACAGTGCCCACTCCCTCAGCACTGACCCTCCAACAGCGCGGCACTCCCTCAGCACTGACCCTCTGACAGTGCGACACTCCCTCAGCATTGACCCTCTGACAGTGCGACACTCCCTCAGCACTGACCATCCGACAGTGCGGCACTCCCTCAGCACTGACCCTCCAACAGAGCAACACTCCCTCAGCACTGACCCTCCAACAGTGTGGCACTCCCGCAGCACTGACCCTCCGACTGTGTGGCACTCCCTCGGCACTGACCCTCCAACAGAGCAACACTCCCTCAGCACTGACCCTCCGACAGTGCGGCACTCCTTCAGTACTAACCATCCGACAGTGCACCACTCCCTTAGCACTGACCCTCTGACAGTGCGGCACTCCCTCAGCACGGCATTTGGAGTGCCAGCCTGGATATTGTACTCCTGCAGTGGGTCCTGAGCCCATGACTTTCTGAGCGAGAGGCGAGCAAGATACCCCCCAGAGTCAATCTGCCAAATTGCCCACTCAGAGCCCAACGTGCAGCTCTGTGAAGACCACATTACTGTTAGCAAAGCCTTCGCCTGTTTGTCATGAGTTATTTTAATTAACAGACTCTGTTGGAGAGAAGTCCAAACATGCCTTAGATTATATTTTTGGCACATTAACAAAAATGTTGGAGTTCTGAGGAGCTGCTCCTTACAGCTGGGTCCAAGCAACAGCATTGGACAAGAAAGAAAAGGGAACGGTTCTCTTTGAATCATAGAATCCCTACAGTGTGGAAGTAGGCCATTCAGCCCATCCACATTAACCTTCCCACCGAGACACTCATTACCCTGTAACCTTACATATCCTGTGGCTAACTCACCTAACCTACACATCCATGGACATTATGGGCAATTTAGCACAGCCAATCCACCCTAATCTGCGAATCTTTATCATGGATTAATTGTTCTTGTGTTTGACAAGAAAACAAAAGTTTTGCCCAGCACATTATTTTCCCCTTCAAAAGATCGACATCAAAGCGAGTGAGGAAATCAATTTATTTGTTCTACAAATAAACTTCGGGATTCCGTTTCATGTCAGCTCAGGAGGGTCAGAGATCAGTTCCTGCTCCTTCTGAACAAAGACATCAGTAACTGTCAGTAACCAGGATATTCCGAGGGCACTCTGTGGACTGATGGCCTACTCCTTGCTAGTTCTGAACCAGCCCTGCAGCTTGTAAATCCCTCCTCGGGTCCCAGTCTCCTCTGTCACTAACCAGCTCAGTTTCCGGGCTGCTGCTAATCCCTTTCTCTGTGGCCCACAGCATTATCCCAAACATTCGGAATTGGTTTCCATGAGGGAAATGATGGCCCTTTTTGTACCATCTGTCTGGGTCAGGAAGCACGGAGGCATCAAAGGTCTGTGACGCGCCTTCCAAAGCAGCAACAGAGCCAGATAGAGATAATTTGGCAAAGCTTCCGTTCCTGCAGAATGTTCCGGAGGTGCAGATCAAGAGGCTATCTCTAGATTGTGAGGCTTGTTCACACATTTCACTGGTGCTCAATAACAATAAACCTGCCTGCAGCATTTATCCAGCTGCATCAAATAAAATCATTTCACTCGGACACCCTGCAGCCTTCAGGACTCAATATGGAATTTGATGGTTTTAGAGTGAAATAACTCCACAGAGATTGGTATCCTGTCGCCATGTCACCCTTTCTGTTATTCACTCACACGATGAGGGCGTCACTGGCTGGACCAGCATTTATTAATCTTTTATTCCTGATGAAGGGCGTTTGCCTGAAACGTCGATTTTGCTGCTCCTCGGATGCTGCCTGAACTGCTGTGCTCTTCCAGCACCACTGATCCAGAATCAGCATTTATTACCCCATCCCTAATTGCCCAGAGATGATTAAGAGTCAACCCCATTGCTGTGGATCTGGAGTCACGTGTAGGCCAGACCAGGTAAGGATGGCAGTTTCCTTCCCTGAAGAATGTTAGTGACCCAGATGGGTTTTTCCAACGATCAACAATGAATTCATGGTCATCGCGAGACACTTAATTCCAGATTTTTATTGAATTCAAATTCCACGATCTGCTGTGGCAGGATTTGAACCTGCGTCCCCAGAACATTACCTGGATCTCTGGATTAACGGTCCAGTGACAATACCATCAGGCAATCGTCTCCCTGTGCGCAGTATGTGACACTGACCCAGCTAGCTCAGAGCTGGCTCCTCGACAGAGCAGAACCCCTGACTCTCCTGTTTATCTCCATCAGCCGGGGCTCCCTGACTGGACCAGATTAAAAGCCCCAATCAGGGAACCCATTCTGCAAGGTCCACCTGACCAACACCACCTGCATGTTCCCCTCCAAGACCTTCCCCATCCTGACTTGGAAGTATATATTCATTCCTTCAGTGTCGCTGGGTCAGAATCCTGGAACCCCCTCCCTAAGGGCATTGTGGGTCAACCCACAGCACACGGACTGCAGCGGTTCAAGAAGGCAGCTCACCCCCACCTTCTCAAGGGGCAATTAGGGATGGGCAATAAATACTGAGCCCAGCCAGTGACACCCTTGTCCCATGAGTGAATTAAAAAACTGTTTTAGCATAGCCAACCCATTTCAACCCACGCACGTTCCCCACCATCATCCATCCCTTTGACTTTATGACTGTTCATTCTCTCTGGGCTCCATCTCCCTGTATCTGCTCACTCCAGTTTTCAGCTTTTCCTCACTCTGACCAACTCTGAACAAGGGTCATGGAGTCGAAGAGATGTACAGCATCGACACAGACCCTTCGGTCCAACCCGTCCATGCTGACCAGATATCCCAACCCAATCTAGTCCCACCTGCCAGCACCCGGCCCATATCCCTCCAAACCCTTCCTATTCATATACCCATCCAAATGCCTCTTAAATGTTGCAATTGTACCAGTCTCCACCACATCCTCTGGCAGCTCATTCCATACACGTACCAC
>NW_025213510.1:11120-13435 GCF_004010195.1 Chiloscyllium plagiosum | reverse complement strand
CTCTTATATCTTTCTCCTCTCACCCTAAACCTATGCCCTCTAGTTCTGGACTCCCCCATCCCAGGGAAAAGACTTTGCCTATTTATCCTATCTATGCCCCTCATAATTTTGTAAACCTCTATAGGTCACCCCTCAGCCTCTGACGCTCCAGGGAAAACAGCCCCAACCTGTTCAACCTCTCCCTGTAACACAGATCCTCCAACCCTGGCAACATCCTTGTAAATCTTTTCTGAACCATTTCAAGTTTCAAGGAAGGGTCACTGGACTCAAAGAGTTAATTCTGTTTTCTCTCTGCATATATGCTGCCAGACCTGTTGAGTTTGCCCAACACTGTCAATTTTTGTTTCAGATTTCTGGAAGGCTTTGTTAAATCACTGAGCATTCCCAATCACCCTGACTGAGGCCTAAAAGACCGGGGAAAAGGAACTACTGTGCTTGAAACTACTCCGTCATCAATAAGGTCCCGGCTGAGCGCGCTGTGGTTCCAACTCCACTGTCCTGCTCTCCCGAACCCCTGACTCCCCCATCCCTCAATACTAACTCTCTCTCTGACTCCCGTATCCCTCAATACTAACTCTCTCTCTAACTCCCCTATCCCTCAATACTAACTCTCTCTAACTCCCCTATCCCTCAATACTAACTCTCTCTCTGAATCATGACTTTGAAGTGAGGGTGGACATTCCCAGTGTGGTTTTATGGAGTACTGCACTCTCAGAGTTACCAAGTTAAACAGACAACAGGTTAAAAGGTGGCCTCCTATGTCCTTTCAGGTGAGATTAAACGATTCCACGGCCATGATGTGAAAAGGTGGGCTCAGTCACCTGGTTTGTGATGCAGGATGACACCAACATGGGTTCAATTCCCACCCCAGCTGAGGTTACCGTGAAGTTCCCATCTTCTTGTCATTACCCCTCACCTGAGGACTGACCCTGAGGTTAAATTCACCGCCGGACTCCCCCCTAATCAGGGAGCAGCCCAATGGGATTATGGGAAAGGCAGTGAGGTTCACTGCAAACAGAGTATTTAATCGTCTGTCACATGGCTGCTTGTGGGATCTTGCTGTGCACAAATTGGCTGTCATGTTTCCTACATGCAGCAGGGCTTACATTTCAAAAGGACATCATTGACTGTAAAGCACTTCGAGATATCATGAGGTTTGTACAGATGCATTTTATAATCATAAAAACCCTACAGTGTGGGAGCAGGCCAATCAGCCCATCGAGTCAATACCCACCCTCCAAAGGACATCCCACCTAGACCCACCCCATCACTGTAACCCCACATTTCCCATGGCTAATCCACCCCGACCTGCGCATCTTTGGGCTATGGGAGGAAACCCACACAGACCCAGGGAAAGGTACAAACTCCACACAGACGGTCACCCGAGGCTGGAATCGTACCCAAGTCCCTGATACTGTGAGGCATCAGTGCTAACCACTGAGCCATCGTGCAGCTTTTTCCTGTTTTTGAAGATAGGAAGAGGTCAAAGATGATCAGAAACAGGGTCTCGGAGGAGAGCATCCTAAAAAAATAAAGATAACTATGACAGAAACAGAGAATCGGCCATGGTCATATTAAATGGTACAGCAGGGCTCGAAGGCTGAATGGCCAAATACTGCTGCTAGTTTCTACTTAACTGCGTCTCTGTGTTTCCACATTGGGATCATGACTAAAACAGTTACACCCAGGAGTATCAGGAAACCAGTGGAAAAGTAAATAAAAGGAAATTGAATAACAATTGTTTCCATTAAAGCAGGTTTGTGCCTCAGGAAGGTGGGTGATCTGGAGAGATATAAACCATGCCCCAGGCCTCACCCTGCTCTCTATGAACAGCACGGACAGAGGGAGGACTTGCTGCTGAATTTAAAAGCTGGGTTACACTGACAGCTGCAGCCTCTCACACAAAGGGTCATTAATTCTCTTTCTTTATTCTTTCATGGGATTGTGGGTGTTGCTGGCCGGCCAATCCTTAACTGGCCTTGAATCGAGTAGCTTGATCGGCCTTTTCAGAGGCAAAAGCCTGGGCCTCACCTGCGGTGGTGCTCCCAAACAACCGTAACAGGCTCCCCCATCACAGCTCCTTGCGCACCCTCACCTTATATAGGGTCTTACAGCATGGAAACAGACCCTTCGGCCCAACCAATCGATACTGACCATGTTCCCAAACTAAACTAGTCCCACCTGCCTGCTCCTAGCCCATATCCCTCTAAACCCTTCCTATTCATATACCCATCCAAATGCCTTTTAAATTGTAATTGTACCAGCCTCCACCACTTCCTCTGGCAGCTCATTCCACACACGCACCACCCTCTGTG